>NC_043716.1:51433866-51468926 GCF_006229205.1 Suricata suricatta | reverse complement strand
GCCTTTCTCAAGGGTGGGAAACAGGAGGCAAGGGAGAGCATGGTGCCCAGAGCCTGGGACCACTTATCCACTGCAAGGTGGGTACCGGGGACTCCCAGGCTGTGGGTTCTTGGGGAAAGTGGGCACCGGGGACCCCCAGGCTGTGGGTTCTTGGCAGTATCCATATCTTGGCTTCTCGAGGCCGATGGAAGGTGGGTTTCTCCATCTCTAGAGCTTAGAGACAGGCTGACGGTGGTGCCCAGGTGATGGAGAGAGCTCACCTGAGGAATCTTTAAGACGGTCCCCTGGGCGAGGGCCAGGTGCCGGTGGAACGGGCCTCCACGGGGCCACCCAGGCCTGGCCAGGCGGCTGACCCCCACGGTCGAGCTTTGCCAAGTCACATCATGGCCAGGGGCCTCAGGTCCCAGCTGAAAAGCCGGGGAACGGTGCCAAGCATGTGCCCCGCCCTGGGGTCACCAGCAGGGAGACAGGCATCATGCACACAGCATAATGGAGCTTCGTGGGAGGAATTCCAGGAGTTCGTGAAAATTTTATTACTGCCGCTTTTATAGCTCAAATGAATCCGAATACAGGAAAATGATAATAGCACCGTTAGGCAAAAACATTCTAATCCACGGTGTCAGTTTAATCTCTTAACCCTCCAGTCGAAATGCAAGAAAAGTCTCCCTTCCCCTCTGTTACTTGCAAGATAAACCCATTGGAAATGAGGACCTCCTTCTTTCCGCACAAACCTGGGGTTGCTTTGGCCTCACGTACCCGTGCGGTTCCAGTGGGGGGCCCTGGCCATGACGTGGCGTGCAGCAAACCTAAGGTCGGACCATTTGTTCCATGCCCCCACTTACCCGTCTCTCGAGGCCTAGGAGGCGGCCACTAATAGCCTGATTTTCAGGTGAGGAAATGGAGGTGTGGGGGGATTCTGGAAAAAGAGTTACAGGCCATTTGAGCTTAGAAGGGACAAAAGGCAGGAACTAACACGGATTTAATACCTACATTTTTCCAGCAAAAAAGGGAAGGAAGAAAGGTCTTTCCAGGGAAAGAGAACAGAATAAGCAAAGGCCCTGGGGCACGGACATGCTATGTCTGAAGAAGGTCATGGTCTAGACTGGCAGGACTTGGGGTTCCAGACTCACTTCCTAGCGCCCTTTGTTCTAGAGCAGGCTGACTTTCGTGGAATGGCAGACCCAAGTCTCCATAAGGCGCTGCATCGGTTCCCCGGGGCTGCTGGAACAAAATACCGTAAACTGAGTGACTCCCAACAGAAAGGGATTTTTCTCACAGTTCTGGAGGCCAGAGGTCTGAAGCCAAGGTGTTGGCCCGGCTGCCTTGGAAGGCTGGAGGGGAGAATCCTTCCTGCATCATTGCCAGGATTGCCGTGGCTCCTGCAGACCATGGCGTCCCTGGACTTGGCAATGCACCGTGCCAACCTCTGCCCCCACCATCACGTGGCCATCTTCTCCCTGCATTTCTGTCCCCATGTCTCTCCTCCTGTAAAGACACCAGTCCTACAGGGCCCACCGACTCGCGTCCGACTTCATCTTAACTAATTACAGCCACGGCACCCTATTTCCAAATAGGGTCTCGTTCTGAGGTTCCAAAGAGGACAAGAATTTTGGGGGTGGGCCAAAACTCAACCATTCAACGCAATTCAGTCATCAATTATTCTGACCCCGGAAGGGACAGGATTGGCATCCCTTGGCTTCCATATTGGGCCTCATCATCATTCATTCGCCATTCATGTGTTCATTCATTTATTTCCTGAGCGTCTTCCTTGTCCCGGGCTCTGTGCCCCGCGCCGGGGCTGTGGAAAACAGGAGGCATCTGCCCAGCCCTTGTGGCCTCTGCATTGTTCCTGCTTTTCTCGGTGACTTTTTGGCTGAATGTACAGTGGGCCAGGCTTCTTGGGTGGTGGGCTTGGGGCATGCACCCTTCCTGCCCCTTCCCCACGAGGGGCCCCTCCACCCCACTCCCGGTTCCCCGGGGGCCGTGTTGGGGCTCACTTGCACTGGCTGCTCTGGTGGCTAGGCCCCCCTAATCAGATTAGATGTGTATTCAAACAAATTGATGATCCGTCCCATTAGATGCTTTTGGAACATGCTTTTCTGAGCGAGAAATCCATTCGGCAGCAGCTATGGAGGCCGAAGCATAATTGATTGTCCCACCCTCCCAGGCCCCGGCATCAGAAGGTGCCTGGCTCCTGAAGGTCACTGGCGAGGATTAGATTAAGGAGGGCGAGAGCCTTCTTTCCTGGCTAATGAAGCACTTGGCATGCAGGCAGCTCTGGGGCTGAGCCGAGCCAGGCATCTGCCAGGAGACAGCGGAGGGGCATAAATTAGCATCTCATTTGTGGGAGGCAGAAGGGAAGCCAGAAGGGAGGGCCTGCGGGGCTGGGGGGCCACTGCCCTGGCTGGACCGGATGGGAGCAGGCATGCACTGCTCGGCCTGGGCGGGGTGGGAAGAGAGAGGGGAGCATCCTTGGGTCCTGGGGTCTTTATCAGGCATTATTCAGAGAGAGGCCACTAACACCTGCCGCTGCCTGTGCTTCCTCGGACATTTCCGGAAGGCAGGGCCCCAACAGGGTCCTGCTGGCAGCCCCTCCCGGTGCCCCTGGCACTGTATTCCCAAACCGTCTCTTGCCCAGGCAGCTCTGGGCCGAGGACCTCTCCACCTGGATTTGGGCAGAAGAGAGACCTGCGGGAATCTCTGACATTGCGCCGAACCGCCCGCAGCTCCCGTGTTCCTGTCCTGTCCTAAGCCTTTGCTCAGGACCTTACAAGCCATCCCTAGGCCAGACTCAGTTCTTGCGCCGGCCTGCGGTGGCCGTGAGGCAGCTGAATGTGGAAGGTGCAGATGTTGGACGTCTCCGAGACGCAGGAGTGGGTGGGTGATCATAGCACCCCAGCTCCCATTTCCCCATCTCCTCCCCATTTGATCACCTCCAGAGGGTTGTTCTGCAGAGAGAACACTCCAGAAGTGCCAAGCGTCATGCTCCAAACACGCGTGCATTAGCTCCCTTGGCCTTCCCAGCAGCCTCTGGGGCAGGCGTTAGAAGCTGGTTCACTGACAAGACAAGGAAGTCGTCTGCTCAAGGTCAGACTTCAGTTAACGTGGGAATTGGGATGGAAACCCAGATTCTCTTCACCCTCTGGGACCTTCAAGCCAGACTCTTGGGAAAGGGTTGGCACCTGGAGCCTTGAGTGGTGAGCAGAGCCGTAGGGTGGGGGCCCACTGAAGCTCTGACACTTGCTCTTCCTTCTCTCCTGCTTCTGTCCGTTCACCCTCTGCACCATTTGGGCCGCCTTACTCCCAGGCTTCTCTCCCTGCACCCCACTAGCTAAGCCCCCCCTCCCCCCTGCCAGCCCCCACCCCGCACTGGCCAGTCTCCGACACATTCCCAGCCAGCCTGCCTCTCATCCCTGGATTTCGTTCCGGGGCTGTGACATTTGGGAATGTCCCTGCTACACAGCTGCTATGACCCCTGCTTGTGGCTTCCAACCAGGCGCCATCCCTCACTTCTCACCATGAGGCCACAGGTTGGAATATGAGGAGCAGGACAGCTGAGCATCAGATGTGGAAAGATCCAGAGCTCTGGAACCCTCCAGACCTGACTTTCCATCAGGGAGGCAGCATCAGATGACCGTCTGTTTCCTCCTCTGTAAAAGGGTGGGTAGTGACAGCAGCTTCCTTGGACCCTCTCATGCCTCGTAACTGAGATGATGGACACCGAGTGCTCCACGTATGGAAAGTTCCATGAGAAGCACAAAATAAAGGCAGCAGAAACAGAAGTGTGGGGAGAAGTGAGGCTCTGTGTGCCGCGGGCTCCCTGAATCCCTGCTTCCCATGGTCCAGGGCCTGGCCGGCTCCAGGAGGCCTAGGGCTTTCCATCTGGGACCAGCTAGCAGGCCATGGGGGTCAACCCAGGACAAAGGTGATGATGCAGAGACCCAGCTGGGGGGGAGGGGGGAAGGGGGGAGGTGAGAAGGTTGTAGAACTCCCAACCCCCACCCTGTTCCCAAGCAGAATGGAGCTGCAAGGGACAGGCTTTCTTCAGAGCTGGGACGGGATTTGTCCCTGCAAGTGGGCTCTGGGGGGGGGCGATGGACATCCTCTGGCCAATTGGCGGGTGGAGGTCTTCACCCCGGCTAGCAAGATTCTGTCTCCAGGAAAGCAGGGTTCCCAGGCCTGGGCTGGCTGGGAAGTCAAATCCCTGGAGTGGTGGAGGGACCCCAGAGAAGGAGGACATTATTTCGCTGGGAAGCAGGAGGGAGGGGAGAGGTTGGAGTGGAGATAAGCTTCTTAGAAGCCTGGAGCCTGGGGGAGGAGGATCACAATGGGGGTATTTAGTGGGAATATCAAGATCAAGAGCAAGGCAGTGGAGGGGGGCGGGGGGGGGGTGGAGTCCTGAGTTGCTGAGTTGTTAAGGGAAAAAAGAAGGAAGCCCAAGACGAAGGCCTCTTGTCCTCGTCTGACAGCGTCTCTTCCTTCAAGGGTCTCAGACTCCTGCGGTCTGGGGCCCCAAGCCTGCCACACCCACCCCATGTCCCATGCACGTAGAGGGCCTTCCCTTTCCTCTGTCCCCGGCAGGACAGGCCTGTGACTGCTCATGCTGCCCTCTCCCATCGGCGTATGCAGGTGTGAGCACATATCTGATTCTAAGGAAGTAATCCATTCCCGGACAGTACATACAACAAAAGGTACAGAGGAGGGGCGCCTGGGTGGCTCCGTCGGTTAAGCGTCCAGCTTTGGCTCAGGTCATGATCTCATGGTTCTTGGGCTCGAGCCCCGCGTCAGGCTCCGCGCTGACAGCTTGGAGCCTGGAGCTGCTTCAGATTCTGTATCTCTCTCTCTCTCTCTCTCTCTCTCTCTCTCTCTCTCTCTCTCTCTCTGACCCTCCCCTGCTCGCACTGTCTCTCTCTGTCTCTCAAAATTAAATTAAAAACATTAAAAAATTAAAAAAAAAAAAAAGGTACCAAAAGGTACAGAGGAGGGCCGCCTGAGTGACTCAGTCTCTTGAACATCCGGCTTCGGCTCAGGTCATGATCTCACGGTTCGTGGGTTCGAGCCCGTGTTGGGCTCTGTGCTGACTGCTAGCTCAGAGCCTGGAGCCTGCTTCAGATTCTGTGTCTCCCTCTCTCTCTGACCCTCCCCTGCTCACGCTGACTCTTTCTCTCTCTCAAAAATAAATTTAAAAACATTAAAAAAAAAAAAGGTACAGAGGGAAGCATGCACCTCCTCCCACTCAGTTCATCTTCCGAAAGCCGGACTTGCAGCCAGTTTCTTACGTGACTCCCGGAAAACAAGCCTGCGGCGAGACAAGCAAATATATTTTTATGCTTCAAGGAACCAGAACCTGCGTCAGTGGCAGCAGATTACACGGCCGTTCTACACCTCGCTTGTTCTCACTTAACAGTGGCGCCCCCAGATCATTCCGGAGCGAGCCTTACGCTGCGGAGAATTCTCTAGCTTAGAAGCACCATCATTTCTGTAACCGGTGCCCTCTTGACGGACATGGAGGTCATTTTTGAGCTTTCACTGTTACAGAACATAATGCTGGTGGGAGCACCTGGGTGGCTCAGCTGGTTGAGCGTCCGGCTTCGGCTCAGGTCATGATCTCGCAGTTCGTGGGTTTGAGCCCCGTGTTGGGCTCTGTCTGTGCTGACAGCTAGCTCAGAGCCTGGAGCCTGCTTCCGATTCTGTGTCTCAGTCTCTCTCTTTCTCGCCCCTCTCCTGCTCATTCTCTCTCTCTCTCTCTCTCTTAAAAATAGTTTTTCAATTTTTTTAACTTTTTTATTTTTGACAGACAGAGAGAGACAGCACAAGAGCAGGGGAGGGTCAGAGAGAGAGGGAGACACAGAATCCGAAGCAGGCTCCAGGCTCTGAGCTAGCTGTTGGCACAGAGCTCAACGCGGGGCTCGAACCCACGAAGCGAACCGTATGATCATGACCTGAGCCGAAGCTGGATGCTTAACCAACTGAGCCACCCAGGCGCCCCTCTCTCTCAAAAATAAAATAAGCATTTAAAAATTGTTTTAAAAAACCATAACGATGCTAAGAAATGCTGTCAGTTCACCCATGCACAGGTGAGGCTGGAAGGAGCAGTCCCTGGAAGAGGTGGAGGATGGGGAGGGGGGCTGGGGGGGAAGAGGGGGGGGGGGGAGGGAAGGCATGCATTTTTAGCTTCAAGGGGATCTTCAGGCTACTCTGTAGATGTGGTCCCAAGCTTACAGTCCCACATGGCCCTGTGCCCGCACGCCTGGGTCCCCGCCGGCTGGCCAGCAAGGTACTCTCACGTTTTCAGATCGTGGCCCAAGGGACAGGAAAAAGCGGTATCTTATTGAGTTTTATTTGCCTTTCTCTTATCGGGAGGTTCAGCGTCTTCGTCTGTGTTTCAGAGTTATTTGTAATTCTTTTCTGTGAACTGTTCGGATCCTTTGCTCATTTTTCTGTTGGTTAGTTCATCTTTTTCTTCCTGATTTATGGGAATATTTTTTATATCGGGAAAATGAGCTCTTTGTCCATGATAGAAGTTGCAAATATTTTCCCCGAGTTTGTCATTTGTTGCTTTTTTTGTTTATGGGTATTTTTTTCCCGGGCAGAATTTTTATATAGCTGGAGGTATCAATCTGTTTTATGAGTTCCTGGACTTTGTATAGTACTTAGAAAGTACTTGGCGAATACTTCGCCTCCTCGCGATTATATATTTTTAAACCTCTGTGACTTTCTTCTACTTCTTTTACAATTTCATTTTTCATGCCTAAAACATTGATCCATCTAGCATTTATTTTGAGGGAACATATGAGGAAGATATTCATCTTTATTCCCCACCCCCCACCCCAAATGGCTGCCTAGCTGTTCCAAAGGCATTTGGTGAATAATTGATCTTTTCCCCACCGACTTGAAATTCTACTTTCATCATATATTAAATGATCCCATATGTACAGAGGTCTATTTCTAGATTCTGAGTCTGTCGTTTCATCAAACTGTTTGTGCAAGAGCACACTGTTTTAATTATTGCAACTTTATAACATAGTTCAGGAAGGGCTTGTGTTTTCCACCTCTTACACTTTTACAGAATTTCCTGGCTATTTCTTTGTCATTTTTTTAAATGTGAACTTTAGATCTACTTTGTCTAGTTAAAAAGAACCATAGTGTGTGTGTGTGTGTGTGTGTGTGTGTGTGTGTGTGTGTGTATGTGTTTTCCAAGTGAGGAAAAGTTTAAGAGAATGACACTCATATAATATTGATTCTTTCAGTATTCAAGAATTCAAATTCTTTCCCCTTCTTTCTGTTAGCCCCTTCTCACTGAGAAGGTGGCTAACAGGGCTGTTGTGTACAGTTGTATGAGTTGTATACTGCACAATCCAAGCACGTAGGCTCTGAAGGGAGCTGCCTGTGCCTGCCAACAGGGCATGAGCTCTTCCCTCCTGTGGTCCGCCTATTGGCACACATGAGTAGCCACCGCTCCTAACATGTGTGCCAGGCACTGTTTCTAACCTCTGTTTTTTTAATTGATTTAATACAACAAACGTATCCCCTGGTTTACAGCTTGGAGACTGAAATGCAAAAAGGTCATAAGTAAGTTACCCAGGGTCAGCAAGTGGGGCGTTCATGGCACAGAACTCTCTTTCTGGGTGTCAACGCATGTATACATGCGCCCAGATGCACCCTTGGACACACAAATGAACACACATATGAACATACACCTACATGCATACACAGACACACACAGACCCTCAAGGACTCATACACACCGGCGTGCACACCCGGCCTCTCCCCCACCCCCACCCCAGTACCCTTTCCCTATCAGCAGCCTCCTCCTCCAGCACCCACACCGCCAGTCGCCCTCCATCCCCTGCTTGCAGGCCTGTCTAGGAAAACCAGCTGATTGGACTCCTGCTGTGGCTCCCTGCGGTGCTGGGGAGGGCCTCCCTCCCAAATCCTTGTATCGGATGGGGGGAGGGTACCACAGCGCAGGGGCTGGGGAGTTGAGCCGCAGTTGCTCCCAGGCCTCCTTGGGAGGATAACTAGAAGTAGGGGGTGCAGGGATGCGTGGGGCTCAGTGGGTTCTCAGGAAAGGGCAGCCCCGCCCTCCTCGTCCAGAGTCATTATCTCTGGCAGCTGCTGGAATCAGCCCACCCAGTGCACCTCGCTGGGCTCCAGGCAGGCGTCCCACAGCTGGGACACGCAGGACCTGGTAACAGATCGCCCAGTGAACCGGCTGAAGGAGGCGAGAGGGTCTGGGTGCAGAGCGCGGGTGTGCACACGTGAGTGTGCAAGCGCCCCTCTGCTGTTCTGGCTCTGCACAGCCCCGCATGCGAGGGATTGAATCACTGGGAGTGTTATTGTTTTAAAACAAACGAGTGATGACAGGAACTAACAGAGGGTTTTTAAAAACGCAATTCAAAGGGCTCTCCAGGCTGCTGGGGGATAGGAATGTGCCTTTGAAGGGCAAACGTGCCCATTGCTCAAACCGGGAACCGAGCTGCTGCCTCAGCAGAGTGGGCTGTGGGCAAATGGGTGCCTGCTCCCCCCCTCCCCTCTGCTGCCACCAGAGGTGGGCAGGGGATGGGGGCGGGGGGGGGTGGAAACCAGGGGTAGGGGCGACTCGTCCAGCACTGTCTCCAAAAGAGGACCTCCCTAAGGGCTTTGGAAGTCCGGAAACTCCTCAATGGTTGTCGGGGTGCTGCAGAGACGGGCGAGGGGGGACCCCAGCACCTACCTGCGCTTGGCTCTCCCTGCCGCCCTCAGTGCAAACCCAGGCTGTCCCTGCAGCAGGCCCCACAAAGAGGGCTGGTAGCAGGGATGGGGTTCAAGGAAGACACCCCCCCAATAATCACAAGCTATGCGCTCATGAGATTTAGACCTGGGGTGGGGGTGGGGGCGTGATGCCGGGCCCCAGACGTATATCACTGGTGCCCTGAGAGGTCAGTCTGCACTTGAACCCAGGGTGTGGCCTTGACATGAATGTGAACCCACTTGCAGACCACAGACACCTAATTCTGGCCAAATCTGAGGGTCAGAGGACGGAAGGATCAAACAGCCTGGCGGTGGAGAGGGCCCACCGGACGGACTCTGCCCATGATGCTTTTGACAGGCTCTCCCAGCCTTGGGGGCAGGACACAGGACATCCCTGCCACCTGCCACTTGTGTCAATCCACCCCTCCCCCCGTTTTCCTTGTGACATTTATATTCTCTTTGACTGAAGGGCAGTAAGTGCCCGCATTCCTTCTGCCCTGGAGGGAGAAGTCCAGAATCACAGGGTATATCCCGTGGATGGGGGTCTCGAGGGGAGAATGACAGAAAGTACCAGAACAGGGCGGTGGCAGCAGAGGCAGTGAGCCTGGCATGATCTGGGAGGAGGGAGGCGGAGAACTGGTTGTTAGGCATGGAGGACTTGCTCTGAAGATCAAGCTCTGAAGTCTGACGGACCCAAGTTCAAGTCCGTCCCAGCCACATGGCCTTGAGCAAGTTAGCTGGCTGCAGCTGCTGTCTGCCCAGGGGCGTTAGGGCGCTACGTGAGCAACCACCTAAAGGTGAGCGGTGATAACTGGTGGCTTTGTGTCTCTGTTTACCACAGATGACGTGGCCCCCTATTTCAAGACGGAGCCTGTGCGAACGCAGGTGCACCTGGAGGGGAACCGCCTGGTGCTCACGTGCATGGCCGAGGGCAGCTGGCCCCTGGAGTTCAAGTGGCTGCACAACAGCAGGGAGCTGACCAAGTTCTCCCTGGAGTACAGGCAAGCCTCCCCTCCCCTCCCCTCCCCTCCTCTCCCCTCCCCTCCCCTCCCCTCCCCTCCCCTCCTCTCCCCTCCTCTCCCCTCCCCTCCAGCCTGGCGGCCAGTGTCATTGCTGTTTCCTGAAGGGGAACCGGGGTGGGGGGGGCAATGTGGCTGTGTGGGGCAAGGGTTCCCACACCTGAGCTACCGGGAGGCTGGAGTGGCGGAAGTCGGGGGGGTAAAGACAGCCCTGCGCCAGCAGAATGCAGACCCCGCCCTGCTGAGCCCATGGAGGATGTCCAGGTAGTGGCCCAGACGGAGTGGGCCAGGCAATAGAGACTGAGGTCGGGGAGCTCACTACCGGCAGCTGGGCTGTGGCCGTGCCTGTGGCCAGAGCCCCTCCTCCCCAGCCCCTGACAAGAACTCTGCTATCTCCAGGGGGCACTGGAGGGGCCTGGCTCTGACAGAAGGGTGGGGCGTGTGTCGGCCTGGGATCAGCAGGGAAGGGAAGGACATCTTGTATTCGGGGGCAGTGCAGGTGTGGCACGGAATCTACTACATGGTAGGCTTGTCCCTACTCCATGTTTGTGCCCATGCCCTGAACTCGGGCCTGCCCCTTCCCTCCCCAAGACACTGCCGAGGGGGGAGAAAGGCGAAGAGGGACGGGCACAGGGTCTCAGCGGAGGAGGTTGCGGCTGGAAGCCAGAGCAGCGGGCAGCTGGGCCCCCCAAGCCCGGCGGCCTCCAGCCTTTCCTCCTGGCAATCCCTCCCCCTCCCTCAGGCCCCTATCTTCCCATCTCATCTCCGCCTGCTTTTACTGCCTCCCAACCCTGTGGCTGGTGATTAATCCCCAGGCCTGATGTGCATAATCGGTTTTGTTGGGGAAACAAGATTGTCTTGCCCTGGGGATGTTGATACCGATCTGCCGCCAGGGACCAGAATGCAAATAACAAGAGGGTACTTAATTGCTGGAGGAGAATGGTCCTTTTCTTGGCCAACCAGGGAGGCCAGAGTTCCGGATGACCACCCCCGCCCCACCCCCACGTTCCTTCTGCCCCAACCCCGGACTGGATTGGCTGGTGGATGTGGCCACTTTGCCAAAGGAGGGAGCAGGGGGTCCCAGGACAGGAGGACCACCTTCCCCTCTGGACAGTGAGAGGCCAGGGAAGCAGGGGGCCCTCCAGTGCAGGCCACTCTGGGCCTTGGGTCACCAGGGAGCCCACAGGGGAGACCAGGGGTGTCCCCCTGAGCAGCCTCGGTGGTGGTTTTCACCCCAGGGGGCCCAGAAGCTCAGCCCAGTGTCCCTGAGGCAATTTTGACAGTCTCTGTGAAGAGCCCCTTCATCCCATGGATGGAGGGGACATGCCTGAATGGAGCGCATGGACCCTATACGACAGGAGCAGCTGGCGCCGGGGCCTCCCAGCCTGCCCCTGACTTCCGGCAGGAGGGGGGATGGTTCTGTATCTGGGGCCCAGCCCTGGAACCACTAGGACTCCAGTGTGGACGGGACCCAGGGGCAGCTGTTAAGGATCAGACTTGCCCCCGGATGCAATGGGCTTTGCTGAAAACACCTCTTTGTCTTGGAGGCGTCCGGGTAGTGGTCAGGGCCCCGGCTGTGGGTGATCATCATAATCACTGGCCATGAAAAAGAATCTACTACGTGGCAGGCGTTAACGATGTGCCCGGTGTGATGTTCTCATTCAGTCCTGCCAGCCGTCCTTTGAGTACGTTCAGTTATTTTTCCCATTCGACAGATGGGCAGACTGAGGCTCAGAGACGTTAAACACCTCCCCCAAGGTCAGATCGTTGAGCTGGGCTCCAGATGGAAGTCGTCCGGCTCCGGGGCTGGAAATTCTTTACATCCAGCCTCTCACTGAGGAGGAACCGTGGCCTCGGCTTCCTTAGTATGCATCCCAAGCAGCCTCTGCTAAGTGCCTTCCGCAGGTTCTAGAAAACAAAGCAGAGAGGGGAATGCAAATGCCGTTGAGCCTTGAACGGCATGGGCTGAGCTGTGCGGGTCCAGTTACACGCGGCTGTTTTTGATAAATAATGCGCACACAGCACTGTAAATGCATTTTCTCTTCCATACTGTGTTCTTAATAACATTTTCTTTTCTCCGGCTTACTTTACTGGAAGAATAGAGTATGTAATATATATAATGTACAAAATACGTGAGAATTGATGGTTAATGCTATGGGTAAGGCTTCCGGTCAACAGTAGGTCTTAGGAGTTAAGCTGGAGGGGGGCGGGGAGGCAGAAGTCACCCGTGGATTTTCCACTGCAGGGGGGTCGGCGCCGGCTCTTATGTCGTTGTCGGGTGAACTGTGTTCTGTTTCAGGGCGTGGTTGGGTGGGGATTTCTGGGGGTCATGAATATGGTTCCATGGGGGAACTCATCTTCTTGCCTCCTCATGCCCAGGAAGGCTGGGCTCTTTATGGTGTGGCGACCACCACATGCCCAAGTACAAGTCATCGGGATTTTACTCTAGTCAAAAATGTGCAGTGCCCATAAGAAAGGTCTCTTCTCCGGGAGCCTGGGTGGCTCAGTCGGTTGAGCGTCCGACTCTTGATTTGGGCTCATGGTTTGTGAGTTCGAGCCCCGCACAGGCTCTGCGCTGACAGCCTGGAGACTGCTTGGGATTCTGTCTCCCTTTCTCTCTGCCCCTCCCCCGCCAAATAAATAAATAAACTAAAAAAAGAGAAAGAAAGAAAAAGAATTAGTTGCCGACATCATGTCACTTCACCCCCGTAGAATTTCCCAAGAATAAGGCTGTGTCTCATAAAACCACAGTGCAATTTGCACACTCAGAAAATTTCACATCGAGGGGCGCCTAGGTGGTTCAGTCGGTGAGGCGTCTGACTCTTGACTTCGGCTCAGGTCATGATCCCAGGGTCGTGGGATCGAGCCCCACATTGGACTCCATGCTGAGCATGGTTGAGATTCTCTTTCTCTCTCCCTCTACCCCTCTCCCACTAACTCCCTCTCTTCCAAAATAAAAATCTAAAATTAAAAGACCAGAAAATTTCACATCGATACTGCATCACCATCTCATATGCCACCTGTATTCACATGTCTTTGTGGCCGTTTTTATTGTTGTTTGATACACGATCTCATCAAGGACCACACGCGACATTTGGTGGTCATGTCTCTTTAGACTCCTTCAGTCTAGAACTATCCCTCATTGTTTCTTGCTACCGTTCACGGCATTGGCATTTCTGAGAGCTCAGCCAATTTTGCAGAATGTCCCCTACTGTAGATTTGTCTGGTTTCATCCTCATGATCAGACTCCTGTTAAACTTTCTTGGCAAGAAAATCACGCAGATGTGAGTCCTTCTTAAGTGCCTCGTACCTGAAGGCGCTTCCTGCCAGTTTGCCCCATTATTGGTGACATTGGCTTTGATCAGCTGGTCAAGGTGATGGGCACCATATTCCTCCATCATCAAGGTCTGGAGGTATCCTCTTCCCTTTGACGGATAACTCGAAACTGCGAATACTCTCGTCCCCAGAAATCCCTCGCTCAGTGGCTAAGGATCCACCGAAGTCTAACCTGAATGAACTATATTACCTCTGGGGTTGGGATAAGCAGACATTCTGCTTCCATCATTCCTTTTACTTACATTTGTCATTCTTTTATTTTAAAAAAGATCATCCCTTTCTCACCTCCTTTAAAATAATTTAAGGGGCACCTGGGTGGCTCAGTCTGTTGAGCATCTGACTTCATCTCAGGTCATGATCTCACAGTCCGTGGGTTCAAGCCCCACATCAGGCTCTGTGCTGACAGCTCAGAGCCTGGAGCCTGCTTCAGATTCTGTGTCTCCCTCTCTCTCTGACCCTCCCCTGCTTGCGCTGTCTCTCCCTGTCTCTCAAAACTAAATAAAAAACATTAAAAAATTAAAATAATTTAGCATCAGTATGAACTGATGGATTATTTTTCCTGTTCAGTATGTTTTAATCCCTCCCCACCGTTCTTCAATTTGATGCTCTGTGGTAACCCATACTCAGCCAGTGGAACCTCCTCAAGCTGGATTCTGGGTCTTTGTGACACGTCCCCCTTGGATTTCTAGCACTTTCTTGCTTGTTGGCTCAGTGAGATGTACCGGGTTCACCTTTGAAATAAACGCATACTGAAAATCGCAACCCAGAGGAGGTTGGCCGGCTTCTCCTCCATCCCCTGCTTCTCTGGCCACCCCTTGCTGCAGAGAACTTCCTAGTCTCTTGCAAACCCCAGGCCTTGAGTCGGGTGATAATGTCCAATTTTCAGGCAGAAAGATGGCCGAGTTTACTCAGCAAGTCGAGAGAAAATAAGATTGAAAGTGCCGCCATAAATTTCACTATGTTTCCTACTCCGTCTCCGAAGGAAGAATCTCGCATTCACATCCAGGCTTCCCCGACCTTTATTCTCGGTGGGATCGGAAACACGAGATGGGCGTGGCCACGTGTGTGCCTGTACGTGACGTCCACGCAAAGGAAAGGCTGTGCACCCTTCTGAGGACGAATGACTATGGGAGGAGGGGGGCATAATGGAAATAGCAGGGACTTCAGAGCTGAATACAATCACCCTCCTACCTCTTCCTAGCTCTTGGGACCATGGGCAGAATTAGCCAGCCTCCTTTTTGGAATCAGGCTAGGTAATGCCTACTTTAGAAAGTTCTAGTAAGAATTCAGTGAGATTCTATGGGACAAGCCCAGTCCGGGGTGTAACAGACATGAAATAAACGGCACCTGCTGAGATCATACACAGCGTTTGCCTCGGTCGAGTAACAGGACATATCTGGTAACAAACCAACCGATGTAGTCAGTGTGCAAGCCAGCGCACCTGCTCCTGGGCGATCGCCGGGGCTCTGCACACCCATCCTGTGACCGTGTTCCGGCCCAGGACCCTCTTTAGAGCTCCTTTTTTTTGTCAAGTGCTGTGAGAGCCCCATGTTGGGGACATGTTACCCGTCTTGAAATCAGCCTTGAATTCCCAGTTTGAGAAAGAAAGGGGACATAATAGTTAGGGGTACCCCTTGGGTACAATACAATATCGGACTCTAAGGAGATGAGATCTCTTTTCCCACGTGGGTGGGATACTTCCTGGGAAGACCATCCCCCTGGCCCCCACCCCCACCGGTGGGACAGGTGCGTGCACACAACAGCTCTCCGTTGTGTTGGGCATGGACGGGAGGAGGTTGAGCACAATACTTAGTTGGAAGTGTAAGCTCTGATGTGTTAGTCTCTGTGCGTGTGTGCACGTGTGTGGGTCAGTCGGGGGGTGGTCGTGATTCCCGCGTGCTCTTGCATGCACGATCAACCGTTGTGAGTCTGTGTCTGTGCAAAGCACGTTGGTGTGTGAGCCTCATTGCCTGACCAGGTGGGATGGTGGCTCATGAAGGGTCAGGCCCTTTTGTGCTGCCCCTGGAATCTCTTCCATCAGATCACTCTCCCCTAGTCCCTCCACTTGGCACCCCTCCTCTGCCCTCCCTCCCCTCCCCTCCACTCTCCAGGGCCTTCTCCCCAAGTCGCATCAATTCTGCCTCACTTTGCATCCACTGAACCAGCCAGACTTCATGGCTGGAGACAACCCACCAGCTCAAGAAATGGCAGGTGAGGCGGTAGCAATGGGGGAGGAGAGAGGGGGATGGACCATGACCACCTGTCCTTGTGACCCTGTCCTGGCAAAGCTGTCAGCCAGGTTATCGTGTCCTGCCCTGGTCATGCTTTCTCCCAGAATTGTTCTCACACTTAAAGTTAAATCAGAAAAACAAGCCAGCCAGGGGGCTCTCTCTCTCTCTCTCTCTCTCTCTCTCGCTCTCTCTCTCTCTCTCTCTGTCTCTCTCACACACACACACTCTTAGATTCCCACGCATGGTTAACTGAACATACATCATCTCACAGCAGCACTAGGTGAGTGTTATTACTGTCATTTTGCAAATGAGGAGGCTGGAGCTCAGAGAAGTTCTGGAACTCGTCTGGGGTCATGAACAGAGTCAGTGGCAGGTCCAGGAAGGCTGTGTGGCTGGCGTGTGTCCTCCCATCTGTGTAGATGCACACGGGGTCCTGGTTGGGCTCCTTCTGCCTCTCTCCTGTCACCGAATGCCATTCTCCTGCCCCTAGAGGCAAGAAGTCAGGGGCCCCTTGGACCTTCTGACATGCAAGGGGGTAAGAGGAGGGGAGGGGGTAAGACGAGCAGAGGTCAAGCCCGGCCTCTGAGGCTCCCGCTAGCCCCTGGCTGGCATGGAGAAGGGCAGGTGTGTGAACGGGAAGCACAGACGAGCCAGGCGGGGGGCGGAGGCTCTGGGCCAGGCTGATGTCCCTTGTGGGGGAGCCGGGGTGTCAGGGCACCGCACGCGGGCTCTGCTGCAGAGAGAAGAAAGCCCTGTGGCTGGGGCAGAGACCCATGCCTCCCGCAGCCCCGGCGATGGGCGCAAAGCAGGGGACCCATGCGGAGCGGCTGCAGCCTTTGAAATTCTTCAGAGAAGAGGATGAAGAGAAACTGCTTCCTCTCTGGCTTATCCTCTGGCCTCCCCCTTGGAAGTGAGAACAAGAGGCAGCGGAGGCTGGGATGCAGAGGCCAGCAGGCTTCCCAGGGGGTGCTGGAGTACGTGCCACGTGGGTGCCCAGACCAGAGCCAACCTCTAGCCAACGGCAGTTCTGAGAGATTGATGCTATCGTTATCTCCCCCTTGTAGCTGGGAGTTTCAGCTCAGAGACATTCGGCAACTTGCCCAAGGTCACACAGCCAGACCTGGGAAGTCAGGTTTTACCCAGGATTTTTTGGACCCCGAGCCTGCATCCCTCCCCCTGCTCTGAGCTGTTTGGCCGCGTTCATCCCCCGGAGCCTCCCAGGGCGTCCAACTTCCTGGGGATGGCCCCAGCCAGCCTGCTAAACCAACCAGGGGAACAAGTCACGGCTAACACATGAAACATACATGGGCCCAGCCCTGTTCATGGACCTCACCTACGTTAACTCTTAATAACAAATGACCATCTACCCTGTGCCAGGCCGTGTGCCAGCCCCTTCCCCGCAGGCTCTTGTTCTCAATCCCTGCATGTCAGCAGATGTGCCGAGAGACAGACTCCTGGCTCTTGTGCGCTTAGCCTGAGGAAGGACAGCAGGTGTAAAGGCCTAGAGAAGTTTGCCGCAGGCTGTGGAAGACATTGAACTTGAACCGGAAGAGGCATCACTGGGGACGGGAAGTGAATGGGTGGAGGTCCCCTGGAGTGTAGACATTGGGTGCCAAATAAGACAGGAGAGCCCTTACCCCCTGAAGAGCCTGCAGTGCAAAGTGGAAGCAGCTCTCAGTAACTGCACGTGATGCCGGACTCCAGTTTCTGCAAGGGCCATCCAGGTGAAGGACAGGTCGGAGAAGGTGTCACCGGGGACGTTGAGAATGAGCAGGGTTAGCCAGAGCTGGAAGAGGCGGAAGTGGGGCTTTGGAGAGAGCTGTGTGCATGGACGGAGGAGCTGAAAGACAGCCAGCACGGACAGGGGGTCAGGATGCTGGAGAGGTGGCCAAGGTCCGTCAAGTCGGGGCTCGCTGGCGCTGTGGGGAGCTCTTATCTTAGGCCAAAACCTCTGTGGGGCCCTTGACTCGTGTTTCACAGAAAAGGACCACGATCAGGTGTCCACTTCTAAACCCTGTAGCCAGGCACTGGGGTGGGGAGTGGACCGGAAGAGGACGGGCAGACGCGGGGGGGCGGGGCTGGCTGTTGTGGCAGGAGTCGGGGGCGCGGCCATCTTGGAGACAGCGGGGATCGGAGGAATGGAGGGGTCTGAGACCTATCCAGGAGGCAGAACTGAGCAGATGTGCTGAAGGGCTGGGCGTGCGGGTGAGGGAGGAAGGCAGGTGGAGAGCCAGGCACTGGTGCAGGAAAGCCCGGAAGGGCAGGGACCCCGTGGGGAGTCTCCTTGCTCCCTTTGGGGCCCATGGAGAGACGTCAGGTAGCAGCGTCCGGCAGGCAAGGAAGATCCTCGCGCATAGAGTACGGAGGGAAAGCCCAAGCTGAAGCTCTTGGTTTAGGAGTCACTGACGCCAGCGTGACAGCGGACACCGTGAGAATGAGCGGGATGAGAGAGTGGAGGCAGCTCAGAGGACAGAGCCCCAGGTTCCCAGAAGGCAAAGAAACAAAACAGGCGAGAACCTGCCCAGCAGGACAAAAGCACGAGGCCAGGACAGAGATCAGGGCGTCACAGAACAGGGAGGGGGTTTTGAGAAGGACCGAGGGGCCAGCTATGTATCACCTGCTGTGGAACACTCACAGCTGTCAGCTCGATGTAGGGACAGAGGGGACCCTAGGGACAGTGAGGGGGCTGGATGCGGAGCCAGTGAAGGGGAGGATGGAGGTGTGGCAAGCGAGACCGGGCCAGCAGTGCTACCCTGGAATCCGGGAGACCGTGGGCACAGGATGGCGGAGGAAGGACCACAAGTGCCGGGAGGAACATTCTGGGCTGCATCCTGCAGGTGGTGGGCGGTCTTTGGAGGATTCGGACCAAGGGAGCCTCAAGCCTCTGTGTGCCCTGGTCCTGCCCCTCTTCCCAGTCTCCTCCCTCAGCCACGTCGTTGGCCAGTGGGATACTGTGCCTTGACCTCTCCCCGGTGACCTGCACCATCCTCACTCACCTTTGCTGCCTGATCTTCCAACACTGAGTGCCAGCAGGAATCCCTGTCTTGACCATGACTCAGTAGATACGTTTGGGCAGATGACTTAAGCCTGGCCTCAGCTGCCCCATCTGTAAAATGGGAATAATAACACCAGTTATTATACGCTCCCTCCCAGAGGGTCATGAGTGTCAGGTAAGGTTAAGGGTGCGGAAGGGTGGCTGGTCATTGATGGCTGTGTAAATGGAAATGGGGGCCTGAAAGCCACCAAGTAAACATCACCCACCCATGTCCACACCTCGGGCAGGCTGTCCCCGCCTCCTTCTGTCTGGCCACGGTCTCCTTCCAGTGCCTCTAGGAGGTTCCAGACTCCTCTTCCTCAACAAAACCAGGTCCCCCCACCCCACCCCCTGTGCCATTACCCGCCTCTTTGGAGATAAACTCTGATTTGGCCATGAGTTTGGACATCTTGTCTGAAAATTGAAGGCTGCCGGTGAGAAAGCCGAAGTGTAGGAATCAGTTATGATGGGCATAAATTGAATTTTAATAGAGATGTGCGTGGCATGGAGCCAGTGTACTCAGGCAGAGGGAAGGTAGTAATTAAAAGTTAACGAGTTTAGAAATGTCGTAATCCTCGGGGAGGGATGGGGGAGGTGGGCTGGGAGGAGAAAGCGGCCCCCAGCCAAGCGTGCTGTCCTTCCCCTGACCCAGAGCCCCGCCTCCTCCTGCTCCCCTGGAGCCCAGGAAGGGAGGAGGTGTGCAGGGCGCCCCGCTGGCCCTGCGTCTGCACACACAGGGCCGGCTTCCAACAGTGGTGGAGGGAGCAGCGTTAGAGGGACCCCCAGATGTTACCCTGTGCTGCCTCGAGGAACACCATGACCCGAGCAGGGTTTCCCAGCCCGGGCACCACTACATTTGTGGCAGATCCCGTTTTGTCGTGGGCACTGCCCTGTGCACCGCAAGGCGGGGGGTTAGCAGCACCCCCGGTCTCCACACACTAGTCCTGTAGCTGCCCCCCGGAAATGTGACAGTCTCCGGCACTACCAAGTGTGCCTCGGGGGGCCACATCCACCCCGCTGAGAACTGGTGGTCAAGGGCAAGGCGCCGGTGCCCCCCGCCCTGCCCCCAGACTCTCCTGGCTGCAGCCAGAGCCGCCCCCGCGTGAGCAGGCATCCAGTCTTGCACGCTAGAGTCCGCGGCTGGCTTGTCCTCAGAGGACATGAGGGCGGACTTGGCTGGCCACCCTCCAGCCCCTGTTGGGAGGTCTCTCCTGCCCCCCTTCTTTGTCTTTTCCTGACAGTCCAAGTCGATGGGACTTACTGTTGCAAAAATGTTACTGTTCCTTCCATGCTGTGTTTGTTCCCGGGCATGGGATGCATGGGCACGTGGGACAGATCCACTGCACAGATAAGAAGACAGAGGCTCGGAGAGACCCAAGTTCATTTACCCAGTGGGCAGAAGGGTCCACTCCCGAAGTGTAAATAAGGAACTTTAGTCGCTCTAGCAGTCCTGCTGAAAGCATTGGTGAGGAGCTTGGGGCCCCTGCTGGAATTGAACTTGGCATCTCAGTCACCTGTAGTAGCCATAACCCTGTCCCCACAGCAGCCCTGGAGCGCAGGGGTGGAGGCCTCCCCCTACTTTAGGACAGCTTCTTCCTGGACCCGAGGGGCCAGCCCTGGCCGCGGGGATTTGCTGGTGAGTGACAGGAGAATCGGGGAGAGAAGCGCGGGGGAGAGAGCCCCGCAGGGTCAGGGCAGGTGGTGGGTGGCGAGGGGCACAGCTGGCTTCCTGTGCCTCAGGTTGACGCAGCAATAATTATGTCAATTAAGATGAATAAGTTCAAAATGTAAGGGGAAAAAGGGAAACAAGAAGCAAAAGTCTCTGAAACATTGGCTGTCTCGGTTTCCATAGCAACCTCTCTTCACATCCTCATTAATGGGTCCTGGCTTGGGGAGAAAGTGGGCCCCCCCGCTCCCGCGGAGGCCGGAGATGTGTGGTGGGTGTTGTCTTGCTGGACCCCAGCTGAGGCCTCGGTGGGGGGTGGGGGAGTGGAGGCACAAGCCCGGAGCCTTGACACCGTCACGCGGCCACAGAACGGTCCAGCGTGCATCTAGGCTGAGCCCTCTGCCCTCTCCGTGGGACTCTCCATAACCCAGAGAGGACAGTGACTTTCCTCGGGGACCAGACCCGGTGTGATGTGAGGGTCAGAGCTGCCATCCAGGGTTGCTGGAGTCTGACCAGGTAACCAGGGTCCTGGCCTGGTAGAGGGCCAAGACTCCATGATCCAGGTTGACTGGGTAACATTTTCCTCATCGGGCTGAACCCCCCCAGGGGTAGGAGGGATGCCCTGGGTTGGGGGAGGCAGTTCTGGCTTTGCCTCTCTCTCCCCTTGGATGTCTGCTGAGTTCTCCCCGTGTCCCCGTGGGCTCTGAGCACCACTCAGAGGCGTCCTGGCACTGAGAGCCCCTTGCAGGTGCAGCAGAGGGGACATTTCCAGGCTCCTCTGAAGCAGGGGCAGGCCGGGGGGAGCTGCTGTCCTTCTGCTGACACAGCCCTGGGCGTCCATCCACAGCCCACGCGTGGGGCACCTCACAGGACCCACCACATGGACACCCACGGCATGTGCTCACTCGCCGGCATCCCTGTGGTTGATGCCCACAGGCGGCCTGAGGGATCCACTAAGCAGTTACTATGCTTCCCATTTTATAGATGCAGAAACTGACGCCCAAGGAATAAAGTTGACATATCCAGGGTTTTGCTGCAAATTAGCGATGAGGCCAGGGATGTGCGCCAGCTGCCAGTGTCACTCCCTAGAACACACAGGGGTGCAAGGAGCGCACACACAAGCCACGCCCTCTCTCCCCACCCTCCCCTCCTCCCACTCTACAGTGATGGACAGACTCTCCAGAGCCGAACCCCAGCAGGCCTGGGACAGGGGGACTGAGGGACCCAGACTCCCCATAGTGCCGGGCTGAGCATGATGGAGAAGTGCTCACTGCCGCTTTAATGAAAGGCTCCCAAGGAAAGCTCTTCTCTGATGAACTGAGGCTATTTATTTCTTCCACAAGGAAACTTAACATGCAGATTAGGAAGGGCTTGTTCATTCATCACCTGACATTGACAGATTTGAATCTGGCCTGGATCCCGGGGACCTGGCGCACAGAGAGGGGCGCAGGGCGGGCGTGTGCCGCCCAGAGTCCTTAGGGAGGCGGGGAGGGAGTGGTCTCCATCAGAAGCACATATGGTTTTTATCTGGGAGAGTCCAATGTGTGGAAATGAGACGTTCGTTCTTTCTCCCCACCCGGCTAGACCGGAGACCCCAGCGTGCCCCCTAAGAACTCCCCCTCCCCACCTCTGCCTGTGTACCTCCTCCTCATTGGCTTTCAGCCAGGACACAAAAACTAATTAGATCCTGACTCAGTTATGTGCTCAGGCAGGCAAATGGTCTAGGCAGATGCCTGGGGAGTTGGTAATGACCCCTGCTTCCTGGGCGCTGACTCCTCTCTCTCCACCCATACCCCTCAGAGCCCCTTTTGGGCCCATGCATGGGATTTCTCTGTGTGGGAGGGTTTGAGTGGCCTCTGCCCTGTGTCTTTGTCCCCACCAAGAGAAGTCTCTGCAACGGCCCACTTGTCTGCCTTCTGGCTCATGGGGTGCTGAGGTGCCTGTGACTTTGAATTTCCCACCCTGGCCAAGGGAGAGACCTGCTTCCAGGCAGCTGCCTAAGTCTCCTGCCCCACAGAGCCTCCTGGGAGCCGTAGGAGGGGTGAGGGTTGGGAGCAGGGGTTTCAGCTCCAACTGGCATCTCCGGGGCTCAGTGTCAGCAGGGAGCAGGTGGGGGCTCAGAGAAGGGCTTAGGGAAGGGAGAGGCCCCTCTTCCTGCAGAATGGGGGATGGTAACCAAAAGAGACCATCTCACCAAAGATCCGGCACAGACATGGAGGTCTGCACCTGCTCCTTGACCCTTGACCCTTAGGGAAGATACAGAGCTGGGGAGCCTCTGCCCACAGGAGCATGTCCAGCCTGACCCCGGCCACAGCCTCTGGTCACGTACCTACTGCTGCCCAGACAACGCCCCAAAACTTCCTGGTGAAACAACCATGATTTATCGTGTCTCGGCTGGGCCGGGCTGGGCTGGGCCGGGCTGGGCAGCTGTGGTCCAGGCCTTTCTTCCTGTGGTTCACCATCCTTCGTGGCCTAGTGGTCCTGAGGGCCTGGTGGTCTGAGAGGTAAATATAGAAGCTGCAAGTCTCTTGAGGCCTGGGCTCCAGAATGTTCCAGAAGATTCTATTGGTGAAAGCAAGTCACAAGGGCAGCCCAGGATTGGAGCCATTGCAAAACATTAGGGCCGTGCTCGTGAGTCCCCCAGCCTCCACTCCGATCTGCCCGGTGCCCGGCAGTCGGCACAGATTACCCTTTCCAGATGGCAGCTCACAGGCAGGTCCTCAGGGCCTCATTACGCAGTTCTGGCCTGGTTCCCCCACTAAGTCTCCCGGAAGTCGCCTCTGAGGGTGACTTTGGAAAACCCAAAGGGAATGGGCAGAGGTGGCAGCCAGTCTAGCCGGAGGGAGGCCGGGAACATCAGGGCCGGTGGGATTGTTTTCGGAGCTGGCTGCCTAGGGTCTGAGCAGGTGTCGGGGATGGTGGGGAGGGGAGGTGGTTTAGGGCCCTAGGGCCTGGGGCATCTACTGTCAAAGATCCTAACACGAGACGCCATGGCAGCCCCCGCCTTGGTTCTGTGGAGCACCTGGGCAAGGACTCGTCCTAGATGTGTGGGCTTCGGGCCCCGGGTTTGGGGGCCGTTGGAGAGGGCGGAGGGCAGTGCTTCCTCCCCCCAGGACAGATGGCTAAGTGAAAAGTAGTAACACTGCTAACCCCAGTGGCAGCTAACTGTTACTGAGCTGTGACACGCCTCACGTGGGGCCCTGTCCTAAGTCCTTTCCGGTCCCCTCTGGTGACACCCTCACAGTGTGCCTGCAGGGAGGGACTATAGCGTGATGGTTGAGAACACCAAACCTAGAGGCAGCCTCCTGGGCCTCCACCACCTACTGTGTGGTCCCAGGCAGATTGCTCCACCTCTCTGTGCCCTGGGCTCCTCAGCTTTTGTTCATCTGCCAAATTTGGATAAAATTGATTTTGACTTCACATCATGGGGAATTCATGCGTTATCGCGATATAGAAGGATTAAGATAGTGCCTGCTTTGAATCAGTATTAATTATTATTGTTGTTACTTCTGTTTTATGGAGGGGACATGGAGGCCCAGAGAGAACAGACAGCTTGTCCAGGGTCACACATACTCTGACCACCAAAATCCCTCCTTCTGCACCAGTGTCCACCGCCGCTTAGAGCATTTGCCCCCAAAGCCCCCAGCCCGGCCCTCGACCCCACCGGCTGTTGGGTACAGGTTCCTGATCTTGGCGGAAGGGCAGCCAGGACTCTCCCAGGGAGAGAGGTAACCCAGAGCCAGGAGCTGGGGCAGGGCACAGGGCGCAGCCGCCTTCCCGCCAGGGTGCCTGAGCCTCGGACTCAGAGAGGACAAAGGTGGCGACACCTAAAGCCTTGCCTCAGGGAGAGGGGAAGGACATCAGCCCTGATCTTGAGCCGGGTCTGCCCGAGGAACGGAGTGGGCATCGTATTACGTGCCCCCCGCCCTGCCCCGTGGACCGCCAGCCTCAGGCACTCGGGACAGCCAGGAGGCCTCTTCCCCACTTTCCTCCACCTGACCTGCGCCGCAGGCTGCGGGGACCCCCAGGGGAACTATGGTGCATCCTTCAGCCTCTTCAGCTTCCGTTAATCCCACAAACATCTGGCCTGAGGAACTCAGGAGGCTGGTGAAGTGCAGGGAGCAGGGCTCAGCTGGGCAGAGCCTGGCAGGAGTCACACCACCGCCCGCACTCAGGCCCATCCAGCCCCCCTCCAAATTAGTGCTTCCAACGCAGGCGTGCTCCTCCCCCGTCCTGTGAATTAGCCCTTATCCCTGGTGGTGATTCAAGGGGCTCCCACAAAGTCTTTCCTGCCCAAAGACGAGCAAGTCCCTATTCCTTCTGTTCTCTGAGACTCCGAGATGCCCAGGGGCCAGTGCTTAGCTCCCGGGGCAGCACGCTGTCTTGGCCGGCAGCCAAAGGGACAGAATGGACTCGGAGTGGACCTGGGGAGCCATGCATTTCTAAGCAGGGTAAGACAGTGGCAGAAGCATCTTCGCCTAAACACAAGTTGCTGATGGGAGCGCGACACCGCGGACACGTGGTCTTACCGTTCTTACCGCCGTCACTGCTCCTGGTACTCAGAGCCTAACCCAGTGCCTGGCACGTTGCAGGCACTTCAGGCCGGGTTGGATGGTTCACGGCAACACGGAAGCACCTAGACGCGTTTCTCAAGTGCTTCTTGAGTGTCAGACGCCGTGCAGGATGCTGTGCAGAATCACGCAGTAAAAACCACAGGGCTAATGGGGGAAATGGGGTGAGGGAGTGACCCTCAGAAACTTCATCAGGGACACATAAGAAAAAGACAGCCTCCTGAAGGCGATTGCACAATCTCCCACATGTTCAGGGGGCGAGAGGTGCGTAAATACCACAATAAACCTGGTACTCAGCCTCGGAAAAGGCCTGCAGCCGGCTCCTGAAGCTTGCAGCCCCGGAGTTTCTGTGAGGCGCAGGAGGAAGGGGTGTCTGAGACAGAACGGAGACTTGTCCGACCAGACGGGGGCCGGAGAGCTGAGGAGGCTTCAGGGGGACAGCGGGGTGTGCGGTTCTCTGCGTTTACCTGGTGTTTCTTACGGACGAGACATGCATCCAGGCAAAATGCCAGACTGCGGTGACGCTCAGGGGGCTCCCCGATGTGTCCCTACAGAGTGGAGGGAGAAGGCTCTGGGGGGGGCCTCTGTCCTGCCCAGCCGGCAGGTCTAATTAGGAGGCCGCATCTCTACCATTAAAGGCGGCCTCTCCTCGGTGCACCGGGAGGCTGGGGAGGCCCAGAGAGAGCGAGGCAGGCCGCAGGTTGGTGAGGCCGCTTGGCCAGGCCCTCCACGAGCTGGCCACAGAGCACAAGCCATCTGGCTCCTTACAGCCGGATTTCCATGCAGCCTCTTACTAGGTGTAAAAAAGTTTTTTAAAGGCCCCTAAGGAATTTCTGCCCAGGACAAAGCCTCCTTTTCTGCAGAGGCGAGGAAGCAAGTAGCCATGGGGGATGTTTCCAGAACATCACTGTAAGCAGAAGGCAGGCCACACTTCTTGCCTTTTTCTGTTTTTCTTTTTTCTTTTTTTTTTTTTTAATACCCACACTGGGACCCCTCAAGCCTTAGGACTCCTTCCTTCTCCATCACTTTTGAAAAATCCACACGGAAATGTCGGCAGGGTGGAACTCCTTGAGGGCACACAGGTTTTGCCTTCTCTGTTCCTTTCTCTCTGTTCCCGGTAATCCAATGACCGGCCCCAGTCTTCACTTTTCAAAAAATGATCCCAGATCGTGTTCCTCTTGACTTTTAGAGGATTCTCTCGGCGGGGCTCCCAGGTCAGGGCAGGTCCGAGCAGCTCCTGGGAAGGCATTTCGCGCTGGGATGTGCCCGCTGGGCGGGGACCTGTCTGGGCTCCAGTGGGCCTGACTTTGAATGTCTAAATGTCGTTTTGCTGCTCTCCAGGCCAGTGACCTCAGGCAACTGGCTCAACCTTTCTGAGCCCAGGTGCCTGCAGAAACGGGATAGAAATCCCTTCCCCCTGCAGTAAATGCGGAGGTGAGCCAGGTCATGTAGGTGTGGTGTTTGCCGGGGACCGGATGCTCTTATCATTGTGATGGGGAACGGGGGTGGGGGGGGCGGGGGAGGTCCCTGCTTACCTACCCCACGGTGACAGTGTGGCCACTTCAGGCCTCCCTCCCTCCCACCAGTCTTCTTGCTCCGTATCTGCAAGGACCACCCTGCCGATGCCAACCCTTAATGAAGTGCTTTCCCTTGTTAATTGGCCCAGCAGTTAATTGGCCCAGAAGGTGACGGGGCAGCCGGCACCCACCCCAGCCAACTCCAGTCGGGGCTGTCACCGTGTTGCAGCCTCTGGCTCAGGAACGCCGCCAGCCGCTTATTGACTGCAGGCCCTGAGTCAATCCGAGCATCGGCATCGTGGCTTCTCCAGGTAGAGCCGGAGGCTTGAGGCCCCACACAGTGCTCCCGGGGAGCAGGGAGGCCGGGACCGGGAAGGGGGGCTCTGCCCAGGCTCCTCCACTTCCCAAGAGAACCATCCATCAGAAGGCGATCGCACAAGCCCACACGCTGTGTCTTATCCGAGCAGCCGGCCCAGCTCAGCCCTACGGGGGCCGCCTGGTTCTTCAGGGTCTGCAGAGAGTGGACGGCAGCCAGCCTCACCCCTCGCCACCCTCCGCACCCCTCCCATGTTGTCCAAGAGACCTTTCTGGTCCTGGCTCCACCCCAGCCTGGAGGGAGCCTGGCTGTGGGAGTTTCCCCCCAGCACTGTAGCCAATAAGCAGGAGCTTCGTGGCCCGAGACACGCACACACATTCTCCTGCAGTCCAAGAGGTCGGGAGTCCTAACAGCAAGGTGCCAGCAGGAAGGCATCCCGCTGAAAGCAGAGGGCAGAGACTCTCTTTTCCTCGCCTTCTCCAGCTTCTAGAAGCCGCCCGCATCGCTTGGCCGGCGGCCCTGCATCCCTCCAGCTTCTGTTGTCTTCCTCACATCCACCCTTGGGGTCACGTCAGGCCCAGCGAGTAATCCAGGATAAGTGTCCGCGGCTCACGGTCCTTTGCTAAATCACCGCTGCCGAGTCCCTGCTTCGTGTGACTTTGCCAGCGGTGCTATCACAAAGCGCCCCAAGCTGGGGGCTTAAAACAGTAGACCTTGATTCTCTCTCAGTTCTGGACACCGGAGGTCTGAAGTCAAGGTGTCCACGGGGTCCCTCTCCCCTAAGGCTCCGGGGGAAACACATTGCGTGGCTCTCTTCTAGCTCGTGGCATGGTGGACGCCCCTTGGCTTGTGACACTACTGCTCCAGTCTCTCCTCCAGTGTCACATGGCCTTCTCCCTGTGTGTCTGTGTCTGAATCTCTTATGAGAAGCCATATTGGATTAAGGGCCACCCTAATGGCCTCATCTTAACTTGATTCCATTCCATTCCATTCCATTCCCTATGTCCCAATGAGGTCACGTTCATAGGGATTAGAAGTCAGGTTGTCAACATATCTTTTTAGGGGGATCCAATTCAACCATCATACCCTATAAGGTGACATACCCATGGGCTTTGGGAATTCGGATGTGGACATCCTGGGGGGTGGGCATTATTTGGCCTTCCACACTGGCCATTTCACTCGATCATCCAGAGAATGTTCATTGGGCATGTGTCGTTTTAGGCTTTCGTACACAGGGGACAAAGGACGACATACAAGACATGGCCTCAGGGAGACAATGCAAGTACATAGGACATGACATTAAGTTGTGACAAATCCATCAGATCTGGCAGAAGAGAATTCCGGAGACAACCCAAGGGTATTCAAGAAGGCTTCCTGGAGAGGATGTCCTGTTCCCAAAAACCAAGTTTGGCTGCCCATCGCCTAAAAAGCCAATAGTCAAGAGACCCATTTTTTGAGAGAGAGAGAGAGAGAGAGAGAGAGAGAGACAGAGACAGAGACAGAGAGAGAGCGTGAGCCGGGAAGGAGCAGAGAGAGAGGAGGAGACACAGAATTCAAAGCAGGCTCCAAGCTCTCTGCTGTCGGCACAGAGCCCGATGCCGGACTTGAACTCACAAACAACAAGCTCATGACCTGAGCCCAAGTTGGACGCCCAACCGACTGAGCCACCCAGGCGCCCCTCCACAGACCAGTTTTGACTGGAAAGGGATATGAAAGGAATATGAGCTCATTCAGGAGGCCAGCCACCTGGGGAGAAGGTGGACTCTTGTCCAAAATCCAAGTCCGAGGTTTCTGCCTGGCCCCAGAGACTTTTGAAGGGGCTTAATCAGTTAAGAGAGGACCGTGGTCTGTGACATTTCTTGATTGCGGGCAGACTCGTCTGTGCCAGCTGCGGAGTTCTCCCGGTGCTCAGATCCTGCCAGAAATTCTAGTACTTGGATGCCCAGGGTGGGGGAGGGGGTTGTACGAGGGAGCCTGGTGATGTGTGCGGGCGCTCTGGTCTTCCTGCAGAGGAGGGCAAGGTCTGCGGACGCGCAGAGGGAAGCCAGTGCCGTCATTGGTGTGCCCTTAAGAAAGAAAACCATTTTGCTGAAAGATTGCTGCACTAATCAGAAAGTCAAGGCGGCCTCATCAGACTTGCTGGCCTCTACGGCCTGAGAAAGTTCTGATCCTTCGCTCCCTGAGGCCCGTGGTCTGCAAATCTCAAAAGAAGCTACATTTGCTGTATTACAGATGAAGGGCTTTAGGCCAGCAGGCAGGGAGTGTGTTAACCATGAAGCAAGTTAACCCTTATGTTGGCTGTTCCGATCCTAGCGAAGAGCAGAGAAGGACCCTGTGGGCTGAGGGGGTGAAGAAGGGAGGGGTAGCTTGTTTACATCAGAAGCTGCCAGAGGTTTGGGAGGGCTGGAGGACAGGACCGGTGGGGATCCACTTCCCGGAGGCAGCCGTCTCCCTGAGCCCCCATGCCCAACCCAGTCACTGCGGGGGCTGCAGACACCCGCAGATGTGACTCAGTCCTGGCTGGTCCCACATCTCTGCTCCTCACCTGCCCCCAGAGCGCAGCCCAGCGCTCCTGAGGTCCCGGCCACCTGTGTGTCGATGGGGGAGGTGTTGAGATAGAAATAGATGAGTGACCCAGTGTCCATCTCCCCTGTATTCTGGAGTCAGAGTCGGAGGGCCTCTTCTGTCTGGTGGGACACCCTCCAGGTGGGGGGGGGGCGGGCAGGGAACCCTACCCGAGTCCTCCACTATCTGACCGTCAGCCAGCGGTGAGCCCGTGGCCGTCTCATGCCTCCCAGGGACAGTGGGGAGGAGGTCGCTCACCAGAGGACCCTCAGTCCTCCCTCAGACCTCCCCCTGCCACCGCCACCTCCCTTCAAAGGACGACCCTTCCAGGCCTGAGCACACCCCTCCCTTCCTCCCCCAGAGCGCCATTAGCAGAAGCCAGTTGGGCACAGCGCTCGCTCCTACCAAGGATGTGGGAGGGAATTACACAGAGGACAGACGCCGCTTAAAATAGAAGGCAGAAATCACTGCTCCTGAATGTGCCCTGCCAGCCCTCACCATGGGGCGTGTCCTCCCCGGGCCGAGCACCCTCACGATCCAGGATCCATCTACTTCCTGTGTGGGGGCAGCTCTCACCTTGGTGTTCGTGTCTGTCTGTCTGTCTGTCTCTTTCTTACTGTCTTTCCCTGTGTCTCCATGTCTCTCTGTGTCTATTTCTCTCCCCACCCCACCATGTCATCCTCTCTCTCTCTCTCTCCTCTCCCTACCTGCCCATGAATTCCAGATCCTTCCAGCTGCCAGTGAATCATCTCACAGAACAGTGTTCCTGCTGCCTCTCACACCTGACCCCTTCCATAACCAAAAGCCCCACTAAAGAGGTTTCCCGAGCAGCCCTGCCCCACGTGCCCCTGGGTCTCCCCGATACCGGAACGGCGCACCTGCTTTCTCCATAACGGTGCCACAGATCAAGATCTTGGGTCCTGCCCTGAGGCTCCTCTGTCTCCTGCATCAACCCTCTCTCCGTGTGTAAGGGGCGGACTATAGAGAGTCAAAACTGCCTTCTTCAAAGCAGACCCCAGAAGCGAGAGACCCCAAACTATTGGGTAGGCGTCCAGGTGAGGCTGAGGCACTCTCTGTACTAGGCTGTCCCTCTGTGCTAGGTACTTGCTCGCTGCGAGACCTGGGGCCGGTTTCTTAATTACTCCGGGCTCCGTTTTCTCATCCATTCCCTGAGCTTCCTGTTAGCACGAGCATCCTACAGTACCGTGAGCATTAGCCAAGTTGATCTATGTTAAATGCATGACACTTCTGGTCCTATTGCTAATTGTGTTCATTATAAAGTCGTTCATCACTATTATCTATCTTCTGGTACCTGTGCTTTCCCCTTTAAATCATTCTGGTCGGGGTTTTGCTCTCTTTCCCGAGGAATCTCTGCAAAAGCAAACCCACGATGTCGGGCCCGTGTGTGGCCCACCGCAGTGGCTGGCGCTTGAAGCCCCGGCTGACCCCGTGCCACAGGCAGGGGCAGGGGGCTTGTGACCAAAGGTCTACAAGGTCGCATGCACTCCACACACACGGGTACACATGCCTGGACTCGCTGCCTGGGCCCCTGGGAAGCGGGAAGGACGCCAGGGTCCCCAGAGCTCAGCCACACCCCGCTACCCCAGCAGACTGTGTCGGTCTTGGCCACCTGTGGTGACACCTGAATGCTGCGGCCCCGCTGACCACCCAGTGGACGTGGAGGCCTGGCGGGCGAGTCACGGAGAGCCCACACCTTAGCGAGGGAGCCCCAAATCTCAGTGCTACCGTTTCCCTCCCCTTCCAGCCCCGCCCCTCCCCACACACAGCGCCTTTGGGGAGGAAAGTGCCAAGGGCTCAGTGGTCAGACCCCTGTGTCCCCAGGGGCTACCTGGAATCTAGAAGACGCAGTTTGGTGGGAGAGGATGTGTGCATCTCTGACCCGACATCCGTGTGTCCTGAGTGCATCTGAATGAGGCAGCCCTGGGCACCTGGCGGCTCAGTCAGTGGAGCTCACGACTCTTGATGTAGGGGTCATGAGTTCAAGCCCCGCGTTGGGCATGGAGCTTACTGAACAAGGCAGCCCGGAGTGCCCGCGGCCTCAGCGTGACAAGGATGTGCCCCCGGGTGACCTCGGATGGGAGGGACTGGACGTGGGTTCACTCTGGGAGTGTTGCCCGCCTGCATGAGTGTGCGTCCACAAGTGTGGGTGGGTGTGCACACCACAGCACGTGAGTATGTATCCATGTGGGAGGGCATAAATACGTGCGTGCACGAGTGCGTGTGCGGGTTGTATGCGTGTGTACCTGTGCGTGCACTCGCGTGAGTGTGCACAGGCGTATATGAGCATATGCAGTGTGCTATGTGCATGGATGCAAACGGGGATGTGCATGTGAGTCTCCGTGCTGGGTGTGCACGCACGTGTGCGAGTGTGTTTGTGTGGACACAACTTTGCACATGTATACAGGAATGTGCGCGCAAGTGGGTGGGAGAGTGTGTGTGTGTGTGCCTGGCGGGCGTGTGCGGCGCGCGTGTGTACACGTGTGCACGTGCACACGCGCACCCTCCTCCCCATGAGCATCACCTTGTGCATCTCCAGGCGTCTGATTTATCAATGAGGACAATACAAGGAGAGCGTGCCCATTATTTCTGGTGTCCGCATCAGCTCCTGACAGCTTAGTGGAATTGAAATATCTTATTTAATGCAAGTAAGAATCATTTTAAATATCAACTGTGACACTCAAGGACTCGAACCAAAAAGGGCATTGTGTGTTTGCCTGTGCGCCGGAGAAGAGGCCGCATTTGTTAGGTGGACGTTTGCATCCCGCCCGTCTCGTGTCTCTGAAAATCCATTTTTCTGTCCCAGCTCCTGCCTGCTTCCCCATGTCCTCTTCACCCTGAGCTCATCTCTTCCTCAGTGAGGATCGGGCTGAGCCGGCGGGTCCCGCAGGCCAACTTAGGACACTCGGAGACAGCGAGAATCATGTGGCTTCGTAGGGCACCTTCCTTTCTTCCCACCCCAGCCCCGCCCCAAGGCCCCCTCTCCCCCACCTGCTCCCTTTGACCATCTGACAGGGACAAAACAAGGCTTGCTCGCCACTTGCCACTCAGCCGCTGTCAGGAAGCCTGAGGCAGCTCCGAGTGAGGTTATGGAAAGATCTCGTCACCTGCACAAAGTGAGGCACGAAGCCGCCTCCTGGAGGCCAAGTCTCCTGCTGGAAAGGGGAGGGATGGTGAACTTGCGTTTGCTTGTATTTGCATGACATCCTGAGCAGGTGCCCAACAACCTAGTGGCTGTGGTTGTGCAGAGCTGGGAGCCACCGGGCGGCTGGGGGACACAGAGGAGAGGGACATTTCCTGTGTGCCTTTTCTCTTATTCGTTGAGTTCTGACTCCCGTGCACGTACATCCTATAACAAATCAATAAATAAGTGGTCCTTCAAGGGGGCTTCAGGGTGGCTGATTTTTGGTGTTCCCCGGTCCCTGGAGCCACGCACCTGCGACTCTTTGTCATGGGAGGAAGAAGGAAGTTTGGCGGGTCAGCCAGGACGGGATGCCACCTACCTACTGTCACTGCTCCTCATCCCCAGATGAGGGCTAGGCTCAGGTGCCCAAACCCAGAGGACACAAACAGAGGTGACCAGGAGGATGGGAGGTCAGGCTGGTGGCCAGCTCTGTGGGGTCAGGAGGCTGAGAGGAACAGCGTTTGGAAGGGGGGTCTGTCATTCTCTCACTGTCCTCGGTGTCCCTCCTCCCCAAAAGGAGGTGACATCCTCTGCTGACACCCGAGGGGATGAGGTGTAGCCCCTCTACCAGTAAAGAGGATTAGGTGACCAAAGGGGCATGGCAGGTCCTTGATGGGCGGCTGGGGACAGTTGGAGTTCACACATCCATGGGGAAGCCAAAGAATTCGCCAGACAAGGGAACCTGTGTTCTACCGATGCTGGGTGGGAAGCCTCTCATGGATCTCCACTCTGGTGGGGAGTTTCCGCAGCACCCCCTTTGTCTCCCTCCCTGAACCTCTCCGCCTCACCCCATACCTTCCCCTCCCCGCCAGTGACTCCTACACCTGCTCCCTCGTTTGACAAGCATTAGTGCAGCACCTGCCATGCGCCTGCCAGTGATGTCTGGGGCCTCTTATAATGAGCCCATCAAAGACGGCCATCATTGTCCCCATTTTACAGATGGGCAAACTGAGGCTTGCAAGGTTCCAGAACTTGCCCATCCCACATTCCTAAGAAAGAGCAGAGGGGCATCTGGGTGGCTTGGTCGGTTAAGCATCTGACTCTGGATTTTGACTCAGGTCATGATCTCACATTGGGCTCTGCTCAGCATTGGGCTGTGCACTCACAGTGCTGTGCCTGCTTGGGACTCTCTGTCTGTCCCTCCCATGCTCTTGCTCTCTCAAAATACATACACTTAAAAAATAAAGAAAGAGCAGAGGGGAAAGTCAAGTCTCAATTTCCCCGAGTCGGAAGCTCTGGTGCTTTCTTCAACGCCGTGCTTCCCTTGAGGGGATCAGATGTGGGCTGACCTGTGCAGGGCATTCCATCCATCCCCCTGTTCCTGGACAGGACTGGGCTCACCCACTTTCTGCCAGGCCAGCGGCCGCAGGTATAGATGGAGCTGTGGGCAGAGTGTATCCCGAGGTCCCAGGAGGGAGCATTCCGGGGGAATGGGCACTGTGGCTGTCATTATCAAGGCTGCGCACAGTCGAGCCCGCTGGATCTGCAAGCTGAGATGCTGGCCAGCCGCCCCGTCCACCCGCCTGGGAGCCTGGGAGGCAGGGAGACGGATAGCCGCGAGCGGGGTGGAGTGGAGCGGGTTTCCCTGGTAGGAACGGCAGTGGGCGGAACTGTTACTTTAAATAATGTTGCCAACCAGCCAGAAATAGGTCTCCCGGGCCGGGAGGAGGGGGAAGCTGGAGGATGGAGAGAGGACATGCACCACGCCCCACATGCCCCACTCCGCCAGGCCAGGGAGCGCCTGGCCTCAACTCCACGGGGACCGGGGACCGAGAGGGAGGCCGAGGGCCAGTGCGCCTCTTCTGGCCTCGGGGGAGGGGCCGGCCTGCAGCTACTTGACCGTCCCTGGGGCCTGGGGGTTCCTGGCTGAAGCAAATGGACACACAGTCTTCTGCAGAAATCTACTTCCATTAAAGTTTAAGTTTTACTATGCATCACTGACATCAGCAAACAAACCCGCATCCAATGAGTCCCTGGTGTCTTTTTTAGAATGTATACTTAAATTATATGCTCAAAGTGCATTCTTACGTTTTATTTTTAAGATAAAAGCAATATATGGGCATGATAAAGAAAGTTCTGGTGGCATAGAAAGAGATAAAATTGGAAAGTAGAAGTGTCCCTCTCCCCCTCCCCAGCACTGCTAGCAAAAGGGAGATAACACGTATCCATGTACAATTTATACAATTTATATATATTGTGATCCCCTGTATACAAATATATGCAAATGTATATACTATTTCCTTCACCCTTGTGATGTTGTACCATTTACACCATTCTTTTACTTTTTTGGGAGGGGGTCCACAAACTGAAATTATTTTTATTGGGTGCATTTGCCTGACCCTAAATATTAACCTGAGGGTCCAGTAGCCTGTGTCAGAGAACAGGAGCTTATCAAGAGCGGTAACCGTCTGATACCACTCTTGTCCCTAACATTTGGCCGTGACACTGCGTGACTTCTTCCTTCCTCGTGCTGTGATTTCCACAAATGTCTCCCCGTCTCCAGCGCCGACGCCCTTTCCATGCTCTGGGCGAGTCGGAGACCGTTCGGTCTCGTGCGGGTGTTCCCCGCTCATTCCATAGCTAATAGTGTTGTTAAGTGACCCATTTCTGATGGACATTTAGGGTGCTTCCAATTGCATGGTCAGCTCTGCCGTTATGAGCAATGCCACTGTGAGCATCCTACCTGCTTCTTGCCCCACTTTTGCAGTACATTTAAAGGGCCAGCTCGCAGTGCCTTGCCTATTCTCATTTTGATACATTTTGCCCCAGAGGCTGGACCGCGGCGCTTGCACCGGCCAATCTGAGGGCGCACCTCCCCGCCCCCTCACTCTTGCCGACACCACACGTGATCAGACGTGAAAGTCTCTGGA
>NC_043716.1:51430036-51433766 GCF_006229205.1 Suricata suricatta | reverse complement strand
TGATGATGATGGTGGTGGTGGTGACAATGGTGCTGCTGCTGCTGATGGTGGTGGTGCTGGTGCTAGTGGTGGAAACCCCTGACTGAAAACCATGTAAAAGAAAACCTAGCAACTCTTGAGAATAAGGTCACTCTGTCCCAGCATTGGCACAATCTAGGGGCAAAGGACAATGAGCTTGTCCACCACGTTGGCTAGGTAAGCCCTAGCACACGCACGGATGGAGGAGATGTCCAGGGCACAAGTCCCTTGATCCTCTGAGGTTCCCGCTGGGCCATCCGTTGCCCAGGGACAGGAAAGGCCACCCCAGAGGGGGTGTCGGGGAAGCAGCCCCTCCCATCCCCAAGAGCACCACCTGTCCACATCTCACCTGCCAGAGTGGCTGTCACTGGCCCGGCCAGGCCCCCACCTGCCTCCCAGCCAGGTCAGCACGCACCGGCTCCCCCCTGCCTCCCCCGCACCAGACTCTGCTGCTCTTCGAGCCAGTCATGTGCTCCCGGAGCGGGCTCCCCGGGTTCGTGTGTCCTGGCCTCGGGGCCCACACACACAGAAAGCCAGTCTGTCTTGCCCAGGAGGCTCCGGCTTGCCCCTCCGCAAAGCCGCAGTGGTGCTGTCTGACTTTAAGAACAGAGCGAAGTGAAACGTTTGGGGAAGCGTACAAACGCCCCCCGCCCTCCGTGGCAGTTAATGTTTTCAGTACCGTCCTGGGCCTGCCCGAAACAGAATGCCCCCACCGTTCCCAGTCACGAGTCACAGGCAACCTTCCGCATCCCTCACGCCTCCTGGCGGGAGGCCTGGTCACAGCCAGGGTCAAGGGCTCAGGCCTAGCACCTCCTGTCCTTGGGAAAACGCTCCTGAGCAAAAGCCTGGCTGCCTTTGGGAGGGACTTTCCTATAGATAAGGGCCTTTCTGTGACCCCAGGACCTGGCCAGAGAATCCCTGGTCCTCTTCATAAAGGACGAGGCTGACCAGGCGATCCCTGCCCCGTGACCCCTGCACCTGCCTGACCCGCTCACTGGCTGTCTCATCCGCCCCCAGGTACATGATCACCAGCCTGGACCGCACCCATGCCGGCTTCTACCGCTGCATCGTGAGGAACCGGATGGGCGCCCTGCTGCAGCGGCAAACCGAGGTCCAGGTGGCCTGTAAGTACAATGAGCAACTTGGGGCAGGGTGGGGCGCACAGCGGGAGAGGGTCTGCGGGGTCTGCACCCACCACCACACTCGGGGCAGAGCAGGATCCCAGCCGTAGCCTTCCGGGCTCACTGGGTGCTCATGGTGGCCCTGCCTGCATGTCCGCGTGCCTTCGTTCTTCAGCTGGCAGAGCGGGCGAGTCCACACCGCTGATAAGTGACACACACATCTGCCAGCTCTGAGTTCAACACTCTTTACATGAGACCAACTGCTGCTTTTTTAAATCAGGGTCCTATCACCTGGCTCACGGGCCTCCTCTGGGGTTGGCTGGGCCTCACATGGGGGGTCTTCATGATGGCCCCCCCAGTCTTTTTGGCAGACTTCCTGGTGCCCCCCACCACGCCCTTGACCTTTCCATCCTCCAGTTCGCTCAGCCCCGGAGCAGTCACAGCACACGGGTCCTGTAGCCCTCAGGGAGATGGCTGGTGGCACCACGACTCTGAGAGGGGGAGGGGAGAGGGCGAGTCAGGGTTCCTAGAGGAGCCAAGGGAGCAAAATGGTCCTGCCCCCCGCCCAGTTAAAAGGGGCTTTTTCAGATGGAAGAAGGGAAGGTAGCTTCAGAAGATCCTAAGGGCATCTCAGGCCCCGGGGCCCGGAGATCAACACCGTCCTCCTGAGACTCAGTGTCCCCTTCCCAGCCCCGCCCACCCATCTTAAAGCAGCTGCTGTGTGCTAGAAATGGGGCTCATTATGGACTGTTCTTGCTGGGTTCTTCGGGGCAGAGGTCCAAGGTCACCTAGCGGGACATGAGAATATGGAAAGCTTTAGTCAGCCTTGAAATGCAAAAACACAAAAAAACAAAAAAAAGGCCACCTTCTCACCCAGAGCCTGCAGGGGCTCGCCTCTGAATTAGCACAGGAGAGAGCTCGCTCCTCGAACAGAAGTAGGGGAGAGAAATCTAAAAGGAAAACCTCAAGCGAGGCAAAGAGTGTTGATAATAATTATGGAAAACAACCATAATCAAAAGTGGAGGACGGATTGTCTCCATAAATCAGCACTAAAGGCAGCTCAGCTCACTCAGAGAGCCCGGAAAAGCCCTGAATTAAAATGATGGATCAGGGCACCGTCAGCGGCTGGAGGGCTCCCAGCGGTTAGCTGCATTTAGCCAGTGCTCGGAGCCCCGCAGGGGCTGGGGCAGAGCCGGGAGCCGGGCCCCCGGACCGGCTACTCGTGCAACGTGAGCCCTCGAGCGTGCGAGTGAACCCTGAGGGTGGGTTCATGCACGGGTGTGCACATGTGTGTGCCTGCGCTGGTCGGCTTCTTTGCCCCCTCCCCCCTGCCTCCACCGTGTGTGGGCGAGAACGTGAATGCAGGTTGTGCACCTGCGTGTATCCGTGTGTGTGTGCGTGTGCGTGCCTGGATTGCTCACCTGTGTGCTGGTGGGAACGCATGTGTGTGTGTCTGTGTGCAAGCAGTCAGCCCAACTCCGCCCCTCTGCTGCCCCCCCCCCCGCCCCGACAGGAAGACCCCTGTCCTCTCTAAGCCAAGGGTCACCCTGGGCTTCAGGGAACCTCTGGACACAGTTACAACCACAGTTGTCCCTGCTGCTGCCTGGCTGTGCCTGTGTGGCTACAGCTGGTCTCTGGCAGAGAGCAAAGGGTACCTGGAAGGGGCCAAGGACCGATGGGGTGAAGAGGCCCAGGGCCACCCCTTCCAGCCACCAGCCGGAGAGCCGCCCCTCTAACCGCACTGAGCCCATGGTCATAGAGTAGACACCACTGCCTGTGGCCCTCGGGGCCCTAAAGCCGGGGGCGGGGGGTGGGGGGCGGGCGAGCCCCAGGAGCTCCACGTGGTAGCGGAGAAAGACGCCCATCGGAACAAGACACCATGGTGGCCACAGTGGGACGGAGAAGGGAAACCCACCTCCGCGGCCCCTGCCTTCCCGGACACGCTTGTCCCATCTGGAGCTGGTGAGGGAGCGGGGAGGCGTCTCGCTCTTGCTCTTTAGTTCTGGAAGTGGAATCTGCTATCCAACCCGTCCCCTCCTTAGAGCACCTTCTCGTATCTGGATGCGGGGGAAGGGGAGACGTGGCCAAACCGTGGCCTCCCGCGACGCGGCCCCTCTGCCCCTCTGTCCCGCCTGTTGTTACGCACACCCTTCTCTCCATCCTTATCCCAGCCCGCAGGGTGGCGCCCCACCCCCACCCCCACTTCGCGGAGGAGAAAAGCAAGGCTGGTGGGGACAGGAGGGCCTGAAGTGACTGCCTGAGTCACCCACTGAGGAAGTATCGGAGCAGGACTTGAACCCGCGGCTGCCTGATTCCAAAGTACTCCCCTCCACCCCAGGGCAGGGGGAGAAAAATCAAAAAGGGGTGGGGGTGAGCAGAAGGGGGGGATTGCCTGCTGAGTTCAGAGTTCAGATGGAATCACATGGATGCCCAGGACTGTAAGGTCCCATGTCCAAAGAGCCCTTGCAAACAGAGGCTGCGTCCACCTGTCGTGGACATCTCACACACATGGCGGGGGGTGGGGGGGGTCACGCACTCTTGGGAGGGGTCACACGCTCTTGGGGGGGTCACGGGCTCTTGGGGGGGGCACG
>NC_043716.1:51402510-51429936 GCF_006229205.1 Suricata suricatta | reverse complement strand
CTCCGACCCCTGGCAAGGCGAGCACGTGCCCCAAGAGCCGTTAGAACAATTACAGACACAGGGTTCAAGCTCAAGTCCCTAAGGAGATTCCTTCCCCCGGTGTGGTGTGTACACATCTTCCCTCTGTGCGTTTCCAGGACGAGTCTGGGAGGCAGGAAGGCATGTTACGAGCCACATCTCGAGATGGGGAAACTGAGGCTCAGAGGAGGTCGAGGACAGCCCAGGGTCCCACAGCCAGCGTTTGTGCCTTCCACCTTTCCTTGCCTCTCTAACCCCCACGGTAGGGTGGAGCCCTGAACCCACGGTTCAAATCCAGGCTCGTTTCTCCCTAGCTGTGTGGCCTTGGGCAAGTTACTTCACTTCTCTCTGCCTTTGCTTCCTCTTCCGTGGGTGTGAAAATGCATGCTAATATTAGTGCCTACCTTGCCGAGTGAGGTCTGTTTCCACCGGGCCTCCTGCCCACAGGGTGGAGGCTTCCTTCTCTCTATAAGGCCAACCAGGGAAGGTGTCCTGGACTAAGCATTTGCAGACGCTTCTCACTCTGGCCACCCTCACAGGTAGCCACCGCCACCCACCGCTGAGCCACCACATCTGCTCCCGAGCTGGGGCAGGGGTGAGGCACAGAGGGTGCAGAATTTAAGGAGGCGCTCCCCCTCTAGTACTCACAGTGCACGTCCAAGACACTGAGAGCAGTGCCTCCTTAAATCTAGTGAGCGGTGCCTCCCCCAGTCCTGGTCCCGGGGCTCTCCCAGCTGTGTGCCCTGCAGATCTCCCGCACCTGTCTGTCCATCTGTCTGTCTTACCCCGTCCCACGGATGCCCGCAGATCTAAGGATGGGTGGGGAATGGCTGCTTCTCCAGGCTCCTCCGTCTCCCCTTGTGTAGGTTTCTGCCTTCTGCCCTCAGAGGCTCCTTCCAGGGCCGAGCCCAGCAGGACCCGCTTCTGGCCCCCACCCCCCTTCCCAAAGAGGGGCTGTGAATTGGGTTCTAACGAGAAATTAATAAGGCAGCTGTGCTAACAACTAATGATAATGGCAAAGTCGTTACAAAAAGATTCTTTACATGTTTTTAATTACAGCAATTAAGAGGAAGTCAATAAAACATCCACCCCTCCCCAGCTCCCTTTCTGCCTGCACCCCCCCCCCACCACTAGTCTCTTCTCTGTTTCTGGTTTGTTTTTTAAGTTGCCATAAATTTCGCACTCGCAGCAGCTGGCTGAGGGGACAAGCGAGCCTTCCTGGGTCAGGAAGCCTTCCTGGCTGTCCCCATCCGCTTCCCAAGGCCACCTCTGTGCTCTCCTCACCTGGGCCACGTCCCTGACCCCTCCCCCAGCCTCCGGCCCCCGCCCTGGGTTGGACAGAAGCCCCCAGCCCCAGCTACAAGCCCACCCACAGGCCGCAGGGCATCAGGCCTCAGCTCCCCCGGAAGCCAGGCCTGCAGCCACCTGTGTGGATGGGATGTGAGGGCATCGAGCCTGTTTGGAGGGTTGATGCCCCAAATGACCCCAGTAGGCTGTTCTTCCTAATTCTTCATGTGAGTTTGAGCACTGAACGTGGAATATTTAGGGGCCGTGCTGCAGTTCGAGATAATGTTACTGTGTCTCCCTGGACACATTTTGCCAACTGTCTCATTAGCCGGTGCGACAGCTGTTGACTTACACCCTCTGCCTACTGAGCCCACTTTAGAAGTGAGGACACAGGGGACAAAGCCGGAACGCAGGTTCCTGCCCTCAGGAAGGTAGCAGGGCGCCATAAGAGTCAGAAGGTGAATATAGGACATAGAAGGCCCGTGAACAAAAACAAAGTGTTCTAAGGAAAACTGAAGCCCAGGAAAAGTCAGGGAGGCTGGGGCAGGGGACTTATTGGATTTAGTGGCCGAGAGAGGCCGTCTGAGGAGGTGACATGGAGCAGAGTCTCAAAGGAAGCAAGGAGGTGTGTTACACAGAGGGATAAGGTCTCTGCCGGCTGGAGAGCAGCAAGTGCAAAGGCCCTGGGGTGGGCTTGGGTGTCTGCGGCTGGGGATCTGAAGCAGAGTGAGGGAAGGGGAAGGGGATGCAGCTGAGGAGGCGGGGCATCGGGCACCGATGGTGGCCTTCAAGAAGTGAGCAGCACCTGTGGCGTTCCTCTCAGTGCCATGGAAATATGCGTGTTTGGGGGCCAGGGACGGTACCGCCTGACTGGAGAGGGGAGCATTGTTTTCATAAGAAACAATAAAAGCCACAATGAAATACCATCTCATGGCCACCCAATCAGCACGGTGTCCGGTGAGGCCAAGAGTGGCCAGAAACGCCCATCAGCGCTGGCGGGGGTGTAAAGTGGCACGTTGGTGCACATTTGCTAACAGTGGGGCATTATCTCGTAAAATTCAGTGTGCCTGCGCTGCAGCCTGGCATCTCCCCTTGGAGGCGCATACTCTTAGAGATTCTCTTAGGCGCGTGTGCCCGTAGGTCCAGATAACACTGTTCATAGCACGACCAAAAAAACAAGAAAACACAGCCAGCCTGCGCTACACTGTGCTCCCTCCACACATGGACGTCCATGCAGCCATGAAAATGACCGAACTGAGCGCTAGCACACAGATGGAGCTCCAAAGGAAAAAAAATTGCACGCGAATGCACACACACACGCACACACATCCCAGCAGATGACATATAAAATAATTCCAGGTATAAAGGTCTTGGAACCAAATACACTAACGGTACATCGTTTAGGGATGCATCTCTATCTGGTGACCCTGGGGGGGAAGGCAGTGCAGGAGTGACATGACTTTTGGGGTGACAGTTACCTCTGGAGAGCGAGGGGGCGTGACGGGGTGGGGGGGACGCCGTAGAGGTGGGGCGAGGTTCGTTAATGTTCTGTCCCCTAAGCTGGGTGGTGGGTATGCGGGGGCTTGTTCTGCTCTTTAAATTATACATATAATTAGAATCGCTTTTTTGTATACATAGCATATTTCGTGATTTTAAAAAAGTGTTTTAGAAATAAATAAAAGCAATGAATATATCCCGGAATGGAATGCTTATTTCCCAGGACCTTTTGAGCCATAGCAAAGACATCAGGAGGTTTAGGCCACTTCCGGCGGTGCCCCAGGCTCGCGTGTCTTTGCTGTTCGGGGAATTAGTGGGCAAAGGGGGACCCGGATCCGCGCTGCAGGTGCAGCCTGGTGCGCTAACACGCATGTCCCTCGGCAGAAGTGCGGAAGGCGCTCATCTGTTTCCGCCTTAGTGCGCGCTCTTCCCCAGGGGTTCCTGGGTCCCCAGGCTCTGCCAGCGTGTGGCCCTTTTCCTTCTGGCCTTTCTGGCGCATTGGCTGGCTGAATGGATGCCCCTTTGGCCCCTCGCTGCTGCCATTACGTGTGTGCATAGCTGTGCCCTGGGGCCCATGAGCAGAGCTGGGCGCTCCGTGAGCAGGGCCCTGGAAACCCACTTAACAAAATGCCGTAGAGAAAAGCATCAACTGCAGAATTTGGACCAAAACCAGCTGTGCCCTTCCTTCCATCCTTCTCACGGTGTGTGCATACACACCTGCATGCACGAGTACGGCCATCCGTCCTCCTGCCCTCCTTTCCTCCATCTAGCCGTTCCTCCCTTTCTCCATCTGCCCCCTCCTCCCTCCATCCACCCATCTCTTCCTCTCCTCCTCCATCCCTCCATCCATCCAGCTCTTCCTCTCTTCATCCCTCCATCCATCCATCCCACAGTAGGGGCTCAGTCCGAGTCACTGCAAGATGACATTAGGTGAAGTTAGAGAGAACGTACAGGGTGCAGAGCACAGCGCCGGGTACCTTGTTGGGACTTACTGATGAACACTCTGCCTCTTGAAGCTCACGGTATAGTAGGAAGAGAGAAAGAATGTGCATGAAGCATGTTGATGCAGGGGACGAGTCACAAAAGAGGCAGAGAGAATTTGCAGAAGGGGGGCCAGCTTGAATGCCCTGCCCTGTCCCGACCACTAAACACGGAATAAGCCACTCTGTCTCCATGAGCTTTAATTTCCTCACTGACGAAATGGAGCTAATAAAACTGGAGAGAGGAGAAAGAAACACTGTTACCATGAAATTGCTTTAAATTGTTCAAATATATCTTCGGAGTTCCGTGAAAAGTTTTTTAAATAGATAAAATTATTGTGAGAACTGAAATCAATGTGATTTATTGATGCAATTTTTTCTATAGACAGAGCCAAGTAATGGAAATTAATAAACAACTAAAAATGTGTATTTGTTAGAGTCGGGCTGACCGTGGCAGTGAGGATTACGTGAACGTGAAGTCCACTTAGAAAGGGAACTGACACAGGTCAGCATTAAGCAGTCTTGGCTCTTTAATTCTGTTTGGTGGCGTAGGGTAATCTTTGTTGAAGAGGTAGATATTTAAACTAAACTGTGAAAAATGTATACGATTCTAATATTTTAATACTATAAATATGAGGTTTAAGTTTTAGCACTTCCTATGGTGTAACAAATTACTCCCAAGCATCGCCGTGTATAGCGATCATTTATTATGCTCACTGAGTGTGTGAGCCTTGGATCCAGACAGGGCATGGTAGGAATGCTTGTCTCTGCTCTGTATGACTGAGGTCACTGCTGGAAGGCTTACTTAAAGGCTGGGGACCTTCTCGGTCTAGCGTGGGTGCTATCATCTGGGAACCTCATTTCTTCCATATGTGGGCCCTTCTCATGTCCAGGTGGGCCAGATTGAGCTTTCTTACAACAGGGCAGCTGGATCCCAATGAGGAGTCTCCGGACAGAGACGGAGATCAGGTAGAAGCCGCATCCTTTTGATGACTTAGCCTTGGCTGTTGTACATCATCACTTCCAGCATGTTCCCAAGGAGAGAGTGTTGGATGGGAGATAAATATTGGTGCAGCCGTCTTTGGAAAGATACACCCATGGGGAGCTTTGGCGGCTCAGTCCGTTAAGCTTTTGACTCTTGATTTTGGCTCAGGTCATGATCTCATGGTTCATGAGCTGGAGACCCATATTGGGGTCTGACAGCATGGAGCCTGCTTGGGATTCTCTCTTTCCCTCTCTCTCTCTGCCCCCCCCAACCCCGATTGCACACCCAGGCTCACTCTCTTTCTCTCTCAAAATAAATAAACTTAAAAGAAAAAGAAAGAAAGATCCATCCTGACACACACATGTGGCACCTCGTGTAATCCTGACTGTAACCTATGAGGAAAGTACTCTTCATAGCTTAATTTTACCAAAAAAAAAAAAAAAAAAAGGCTATTAAAGCTCAGCAAGGTCAAAACTGTGGCCAAAGTCATGCCTCATAAGTAACAGAAGTAAAATTTGAACTCAAGTCGCCGTGACTCCAAAGCCATTACCATTACATTTACACCCGCCAGATTTAGAACAAGGAGGCCAACAGCGCCTTCTGTTTGCTGAGCTACTTAATCGGCTGGGTGTCTCTGAGCTGCTGTGGCCTCATGGCCCCTTGGTGAATCATGCCTTCTCCTGGTGGCGTTCTGGGCAGGAGGCCCGCATGAGGACAGGCCTGGGATGAGCAGGGTGTAAATAATCCAGTGCAGTAGGAGGGTCGTGACGTGGTTAAGATGGGAAAGGTTGGTTGGGAGCAGATTAGGGAGCGACCTTGAAACCAAGCAAGGGAATTTAGACTTCCCGGGGCAATGAGGAAAGCCCAGGGCCTCTGAGCAAGGCAGTGATATGGCCAGAAAAGTTAACTAGGGAGAGTGTGGGAGATGGATGGGTGTGGGGAGTCTATCAGGAGCATGGGGCAGGGGGAGGGGGGCTCAGTGCAGCCGGAGTAACGGGGTTGGCTTGGCGGTGGGCCTGTGGGAACTGAGGGGGACACAGGTAAACAAGATGGATCTGCCCGAGGAAGAGTCCCAGGACTTTGTGGGGACAGGAAGTGAATGAAACTCCATGAAAGCCTCCAGGGATCTGAACCCAGGTGATCTGGGCAGGCACAGTGGGAAGCTATTCCCGGAACTAATATAACAGGGAGGTAAGAAATGCCAACACTGCTGTTGGAAATCGAGTGTTGGGTGTTGGAGCTCAGGAAAGAACCAGAGCAGACGTGAGAGTCTTTGACGTGAGACTGTGGTCAAAACCATCGGATTTGGCAAGGCCTCCAGGGGGGCGGCGTGGCTGAGAAGTCCCCACCCCCTTCCCCAGGACTCTGGGAGAAGCGAGCATAGGCCCATGATTCTCAAACTTTGGTAAACAGATCTGTGGGGTTCCCAAGTTCTCAGGGGATTCTGAGACCCACCAAAGCGTATGAGATGCTGGCTTGGCCCAGACGATACTTCTCAGACTTGGCTCGTGTTGGAACTGCCTGAGCAGCTTTAGAAATATCCACGCCCCACCCCCACCCCCAAAGGTTCTTACCTCGGGGAACATTCGAAGCCCTTCAGGGCTTCCTGAGGTTTAGCCAGGCTGGTGGACTCCGGGTTGAAAGAGAGGAAGAAAAGGCAGGGGTATTCCAAGAGTCCAGAAATAACAGTCAAAGCTACACGAGACCAGGGGGCATAGAATATGGCCCCCTTGGTCAGCGAGGGAACGGTGGGCAGTGGGGACATGCTGCTAAGTGTTCGGTGGTCTGAGCCTAATTGTACATGGGAGTTCTCATGGCCAGCTCACAGCAACAAGTTCTTGAACTTGGCATCAGCACTTTTTTTTAAAACTCTGTAGGTGATTCTAACTGGCATGTGGCCAAGTTGAGGACTGTGAGGTTTCTCCCCCTTAAATATGGACACACTTCACTGGGGGTCTGGTTAAGATATAGGCTCTTAGGGGTGCCTGGGTGGCTCAGTCGTTAAGCATCCGACTTCGGCTCAGGTCATGATCTCGCAGTTCATGGGTTCGTGCCCCACGTCAGGCTGTGTGCTGACAGCTCAGAGCCTGGAGCCTGCTTCAGAGTCTGTGTCTCCCTGTCTCTCTGACCCTCCCCTCCTCCCACTGTCTCTCTCTCAAAAATAAATAAGACATTAAACAAAAATAAAGATACAAGCTCTGATTCAGTAACTAGGGAGAGTGTGGGGTGAGACCTGAGACCCTGCATTTCCAACAGGCACGAAGGCGGTCCCTGTGCCACTGGCCCCCAGACCACACTTTGAGCAGCACGAATGATGTTCATGGTTGGAAGTCGTGACTTTCGGCACAAACACCCCTTCCCGCACCCCCTCCCCGTAACCCTCTGCTGCTAGAATCAAAGCCCGCCCCAATTCCAGCAGGCAGGTGGGTGACCAGAAGTTTCCTGCCTGCATCTCCGCTCTTCTCTCCTCTCCTGGCTGACATACCCGGAGAAATGCTCCCCTCCTTATCTGCCAGCGGGGTAGACATGTTTTTAAAAGAGCAATATGGTGTTTCCGTTCACACATCCATGCAGCCTCATACACTTCCCACCCAAGGCAGAGGAGGGAAATCCTCTCCATACCCGATTAGGAGCATCCAAGACCCCACCCTCTCCAGCCTACCTACCCGTCCTCCCCGCCGAGAGCATAGAAAACCAGCCCCAGATGCGCCCTCCCCCTCACTCGGGAACCCCTACTGACCTGTAGGGCAGGGAAGGAGGGGTGGCCCTGCCTGACTCCGGATGCTGAGGTCTGAGTTCAAATCCTGGCTCTGCCCCTTCCTAGCCGCGTGCTCTTGGACAAGTTAAGGAATCTCTCTGAGCCTCTTTGGCTGGGTTTTTTTTTTCCTTTGTAAAATGTGTGAAATAATGACCAACTTCTCGTGGTTGCTGGATGAATCGATCAATGCGTGGATGTGTGGATGTAAACCCCCCTAAAAAGCAAAGCAAGGCATGTCCTAGTGATGGAGTTAGAGGGTGGGGTGATGGGGTCCTGGGTCCCAGCGGCACCTGCTGCCATCGCTCCCGGCCCGGGAGGCAGAGAAGCTGACCCTGACACGCGCTCTTCCCTCCGCAGACATGGGGAGCTTCGAGGAAGGCGAGAAGCACCAGAGCGTCTCCCACGGGGAGGCAGCCGTCATCCGCGCCCCACGCATCGCCAGCTTCCCGCGGCCACAGGTGACCTGGTTCCGGGACGGCCGCAAGATCCCGCCCAGCAGCCGCATGTGAGGCCCTGCCCTGGGGAGGGGGGCGCAGGGGGCTCGCCCCAGGGGGAGGGGCCGGGGACCTCCCGGATGACGGGGGAGGGGCCGGGGACCTCCCGGATGAGGGCGAGAGAAGGGCAGCTTACGAGGTGGGGCTCTCTGGGAGCACTCGCGTGGAAACTGGGGAGCATGCCGGCTCAGTCGCCTTCCCAGGCGCAGGCCTCCCTCTCAGCTGGAGGTCTCCCCTACCCCCCCCCCCCGCCCCACAGCCAGGCACCCGCCTCATCCATGGGAGGGCGTGGGCTTGTCCCTGGCAGAGTGGCCTCTGGGGTGTTCCCCATGTGGGGTGTGGGCGTGGCTGTGTGTGTTTTGGCGCAGGGAAGAGGGGAGGCCCGGCAGGGAAGGACACACATGGCCCTTTCAGCGTGAACAAGGGCCCTCTGTGTGGCGCCAGGCGTGGGCTGTGGGCTTGTGGGCAGGAGCTGCGGAGACAGCACCTCCGAGGAAGGCGAGGGCCAACGCATTTCCTCCAGGGACACTCCCGAGCCCTCCTCAGGGTCTGGGGCCAGCCCATGCTTTCTTTCCCCTTTGGGACTCCGGTTCTCCCCTCCTCCCAGCAAAGGAGAAAGACCACCTTTGTCCTGGTCTCCTCAGGCCACAGGTCAATAGTGAGTGGAGCCCGTCCTGGTCCCCGATGGCAGCGAGAGCCGAGCTGGATGGTTCTTGCCTTTGGGGAACATACAGCCGAGTGAGCTGAGCGTAACGGGAATAACGTGGGCACAGCCTGGCCGTAGCGGTGGCTGTCATTCATCCGGCGCCTGCCGTGTCCTCACACGTGTCCTGCCCACCTCACCCGGTCCCCTGGCGTCCGTGTGCACCTCCAGGCAGGAGACGCTCTGCCCCGATCCCTTTCCGACCCCCAGAGCGATGCTCAAAACACATTCGCTGCGTGATCAGCCATCACAACAACCCTAGGAGGTGGCTGGTGGGTCCCCGTTTTATGGACCGTAAAGTCGCCCAAAAGTGTCATGACTTGGCCAGATCCCACACAGCTGGTTCCAGGCTTCCGACCCCAGCATCAAGGTCCTTCATTCTGTCTTACATGGAAATTGAGTGACAGCAGGGACAGGGACAAGGAGAGACGAAGGATAAAGTGATTGTGTTTGTAGAGAATTGGTCCTGCTTGAGTGATTCTCAAAGTCGCTACCTGTTGAAATTGTCTTGGACGATTTAAAATGTGTTCGATCTTGGAGCGCCTGGGTGGCTCAGTGGGTTAAATGTCCAACTTCGGCTCAGGTCATGATCTCATGATTCCTGAGTTCAAGCCCCACATCAGGCTCTGTGCAGACAGCTCAGAGCCTGGACCCTGATTCAGATTCTGGGTCTCCCTCTCTCTCTGCCCCTCCCCTTCTCATGCTTTCTCTTACACTCTCTCTCACTCTGTCTCTCTCAAATATAAACGTTTAAAAAATTTTTTTAATTTAAAAAACTTCTTAAAACTGTGTTTGACCTTTAGATCCTACCCTTCTATACATTTCGATTTCATTGAAATGGGGGAGGCACTTTGGCCACTGAAGGTCTTTTCAGACTCCCCAGTGATTCTGCCATGCAGCCACAATTGAGAACCACTCTCCTAGGATCGATCCATTACCTACAGATACAATACTGCTGCGTAACAAAAGGTCCCAGTGACCTGAAGCAGGAAGCATTCCCTTGCCATGTGAATCTGCACATGGGGACCTTGGCTGGCCTGGGGTCAGCTGGCTCCCGATGTATTAAAATAACCAGGTGACTCTGCTCGGCATGTCCTACCCACCAGTCGCCTAGCCTCGACATCTTCTGGCAATTACAGAGGAGCAGGAGGGAAGCAGGAGCAGAGACTCGCTTACCAAGCCTCTGCTAACATCCCGATGGTAGAAATGAGTCACGTGGTAGAAGAGGAGGATTAATCTGCGTCTTGAGTGGGAAGACCTGCAAAGTCACAGGGCAAAGGGTGTGGCTACAGGGCAGGTGAAGCATCGGCGTCAACCCCCGGGTCAGCAAGGGGATGGCCTGACCCATGCTATGAGTTGACGCTTGCTTCTTCGGGCCCAACGAAGGGCCAGGAAGGCCAGCAGAGCAGGGTTTACCATTAACGCTGAGGCTGGATTGCAGAAAAGGGGGTGCTTGGGCACACAGGTGCAGAGGTGGGTGGTACCCGGCCCACCCTGACTCCCTTCTCTGCGGTGTGCACACAGCTCCAGGTGGCTCTGTGATGGCGTCCTCTAGGTCAGCCCGTTGGTAGAGGCTTCCTGGAATACCATGTTGAGGATACTGAGGCCCCACCCAGACTCAGCGGCAAGGACAGTGCCGTGACAGTTCAGCGGCGTGTGCCATGGCCGCGGGGAGGGCTCGTGGCCACTCCTCTACTGTGTTTGCTCTGGTGAATGAGAGCCTCACTCCCATCCCCCTCCCCGCCACTCCCTTCTCTCACTCCTGCCCTCTCTCCTCACCCCCTTTCCGTTCCCAGCAGCCTCTGGCACCAGACCCGGATGGTCCCGGCGTGCTCGCACAGGCCCGCCTTCGTGGTCATGCCCGCCGCCTTCCCACCCCCACCAACACTCCAGCCAAACACAGGCTAGAACACTGGAGATTTTATCTCCACAATTACAGCAGATTAATATTCAGAGCTGAGAGGAAAGGTCCCTGGAAGCAAATTCTCTGGCGTCTGTTCGCCAGAGATATGCATCTGATGAGCGCGATCAGCCCGAGGGGCGTGCAGGGGTGCTGAAGGCGGGTGCTATCTCCAGAAGACTGCTCTCCCTGCCGGGACAGAGACAGCGATTAGCCACACTTCGCCTGTGCCCTGGTGCCCGTTGCTGAAAAGGAGACAAGATTCCCAACAAAGACACATCCTGAGGGCTCTGGGCAGGTTCTCAGATGATTTCTTTTATTCTTCATGGAATTATCAATTGGGCACCCATAGACCTGAGGGGATAAAAAAAAAAAAGGGCTGACTTAATAGGGTAGTGGATGGGAGGCAGGGTTGGGAGCTGGGCCAATCAGGGAAGAGGGAAAGACCCAGTAAATTGGAACCAGAGGAGTGTGGCTAAAGAATGTAGCCCAGCCCCCCATCCAGGAGTTGGACCCTGACCTCCATGCCCCGAGAGAGTGCCACCAGCTTCTTCGGGAGTGGGCGTATCTGGAGTGCACCAGGACAGAAGTTCTTTGAGTGCCAGAGACAGCTCTGCGGACTCTGGAAGTGAGGTACAGGGCCATTCCAGAACCATCTATCAAGGGGAGTTGGTCATCCTGCAGAAGGCTGGGGGTGCGCGGACCTCAGCCACCTGCTGAGGGCGGAGCGAGGGCCAGTCAGAGGTCATCAGTGCTTCCCAGCCCGTCTGCCCGCTGCATCCGGGCCCACGGTCGGAGTGTCGTCCTGGCCCCGAGGGCCCTCATGCAGAGAGCTTTCCTGTCCCAAGTGCAGGTCAAGGTGATGCCAGCTGCACTTACAGACACCCCCCAAATCCCAGGGACTTAGCACCAGGACGTGGATTTGTCACTCATCTAAAATCCCCGCACAGGCAAGAGGTGGGACGGACGCTTCTCCACAGTCATTTGGGAGCCTCTCCTGTCCTCAACACCGAGCTCTGGAGCTGCCCTGCTCTGATAGAGGGGGGAACCTCGGACTTGCACGGGGGTGGTTCTTAGGGTCCGAGCCTGGAAGGGGAGCACACACCTCCCACCGGACCCTCGACAGCCCAGCCCCACAGCCCCACCTGGCTTCCCAGCAGCTGGCTTCTCCAGGTCAGGGGAGCCTGAAACAGGGGGACAAACAGGCACCCCCACTTAGACCAGCGCATCTCAATGGTGGCGCGACCCACGTTTGGGGCCCCATAGATCTCTGTTGTGCGGGCTGTGCAGTGCATTGTGGGCCACCATACCACACCCCTGAGCTCCACCCACTAGTTCCTGTCACAGCCCCCTGGCTGGGATGCCAGGATGTGTCCAGACATCGTCACATGTCCCCTACAGGGTGAAGCCACCCCTGGGTAAGAACCACTGGGGATCCATCATGATAGAGACAAAATAGAGCAAAAGGAGAGATCGGTGGGTGGGGTGGGTCTCTGTTGTCCAGGAGAGAGCGTGTTGGGGGTGGGGACCCTGTTCAGAGGCAAGAGGGGGTTCAGGGCAGGCAGATGCGCTGGGGAGCAGGACCCAGCGGCGCCTGGTGCCCCCCACCTACCACAGGCTCTGTTCCACCTGCGTCTCCAGTGCTGTGGTGATGGAGAGGGTGGGGGGCTTCAGTCACATGGTCCGGTGCACCGCTCACCAGATCAGCCCTGACACTGGACCGTGTGGCAGTGGGAGGCTGCGTGAGAGGGAGGGCGACCGTCTCGGGCCAAATGGGGGCAGAACCGGAGCGGTGGCAGGAGTCAGAATCACTCAGCCTCGGGGCTGGGAGGGAGGTTCACAACCATTTCTTCCCCTCTTTCCGCCTCCTTCACAGACGTAGAGACTGAGGCCCAAAAGGGAGGACGTTGTGTGCTCCTTAGAGGTGGGGACCAAAGTCCTTCCAGAGCTGCCCCTTCCCTTGACACAGCCCAGCCCAGTCCACGCCCCTGCCCGCCCCACAGTCTAACCAAAGGACAAGGACGTTGGTTGTACCTCCCATCAGCTCATTAGCTAGAAGGTTGTTTTCCTCCAGAAAAAAATGGGGGGGGGGCAGGAGAGTTTTTCTACTTCCCAGATCTCCACTGACAGTGTGAGACTCAGGCCATGAACCCCCAGAACCAGGAGAGGGGACACGGGCACAGCCCGCCTGGGGAGGCATTAGCGGGGATGTTTATCTGAGATCCTCTTTGAAAACTCTGTAACATTCACCTAATGGGAAAATTTGAAAAGGATTCAACTGGGTCTGTCCTTGTTAAACTAACATTAAGGATGTTTAACAGCTGTCTCGGGCACATCACATTAAAATCCAAGATAGACTTGACAAACTAATGGTTCTGTTAGTCGTCAAGAGCATGGGCGAGAGGGGGAGCCGGGCAGAGCGGGCGTGGGCCGTGCTCCTGGCGCGGTTTTGCCCTCGTCGGATGGGGTCTCCTGCCTCCCGCCTGGACGGGCCTCTCTGTCTGCCTGTAGAGCAGAAGCTCAGGGGCTGAATGATGGGAGCCCCGCAGACAGAGCCTGCACCCCACGGCCCGGCCGGCCTCCTTCTCCCTTCTCAGCCCAGCGGGTCTTGTCCTTGGTGACCAGCTTCCGGGAGGTAGAAACGGATACCTCGGAGGGGGCTGGAGGGAGAGGCGAACCCCCATCATCTGTGTTACAAGCAACCTGCGGCTTTGGACTCAGTCTGAACAAATGCAGGACTAGTGAAGGCATTGATTCTGGAATGATCCTGCTCATTTCTAAGTTCATTATCATTGCCATCATTCATTCATTCATTCATTCCAGTGAGTGGATTTCTTTGGTGCAAAGATGGTCACACACACACACAGCATCATAGCTATGACGTGGGGAAGGACAGAGCACGTGGAGGGGGCTCAGACCCACTGGGCAGGTATGGGGTGGGGGCCAGCAGTCTTCATGTGGATCGTCTCAGACCTTTGTGCATGTGCCAGACTTGGGTCTGACCCCTCCCCCGCCCCTGCCAAAGCTGGTGGCACATTCAGATTCTCTACAAAGGAAATGTGCTGAAGTTTAGGCAGTACGTGGTCCCAGGAGGTGGGCTGACGCAGGGGCTCTGAGAGCCACCAGCTTCCTGTCCCCGCTCCTATCCTCCGATGCTCAGAGCCCCTGGGCCCCCGTCAGACGCATCTTTTTCCTCTGCTCAGAGCCATCACCCTGGAGAACACCCTCGTCATTCTGTCCACGGTGGCCCCCGACGCAGGCCGCTACTACGTGCAGGCTGTTAATGACAAGAACGGGGATAACAAGACCAGCCAGCCCATCACTCTCGCCGTGGAGAGTAAGTAAGCGTCGGGCCTGGGACGGATGGAGCAGCGCGTCGTTAAATCTTGGGAATGGGGCTCCAGAGGGTCGTTGGGAAGACGGAATGGTGGCGGAGAGCCAGGGAGGCTGGAGGAGGGCTGAGGAGGGGCCTCTGAGGAATAGGAGGAGGGGGCCCGGCTGAGGGAGCAAGGAGGGAGCTGAGTTCCGGATCCCGTTCCCATAGCAGGACTGAGCTCCTGCATCCAGAGAGGGGACGCTTGGCTGGCCATCAGCAGGGCCGCAGGAGGCCCAAGAGGGTATGGACAGCCAGAGAGACTGCACGGGCGGGTTACAGCTGCCTCTGCGGCTCAGGTGCCGACGGGAGAGGGTGCAGGAGACGGGGCGCTCTTTTCTAGAGAAATACACTAACAGCCTCTACTCAGTTGGGATATACTCACCTTCCACTCAGAGTCAGGCTGTCTTCACTCATGGGAACATAGGCTCTCTGCCCAGGCTCCTGCCTAAACATGCCTCTCTGCCAGAAAGCAGCCAGCACCCAGGAAAAGAAAGGCGAAGCTCTCCCCAGGGACAGAGAATAGATGGTAGCAAATGAAAAGGGTTGGCTCCTTAGATCTCCTTTGCCAAAGAGGCTTTTCTCCAGCCAAGACTGAAGGCGGGTGTCTGATCCCTGATGGAAATGCTCCCTGGCCTAATTCTGAAAGCCAGCCCGGTCCCTTCCCTCTGTGCTCCATCCCTGGAATAGGGAAGGGGAGGGGGGACCAGCACCTTCCGGCCCGGAAGCACAGAGTACACAGGACCAGCGCTTGCCACGGCCGCCGAGCAGCCATGCCAGCTGCGGGAGCCAGATGTTCCCGTCCCTCCACATCTGCACCACTCCTGCTCCAAAAGCAAGTCTCATTTATCACCCACGGTCGCGTGGGGACGCAGCCGCCAACAGCAGAGATGAGGGTGCGGGTCTGCATGGGACCTTCCCGTGACCTTCTGATCCGGGCTCCTGTGTGCCTGTGTCTGTAAAGCCCAGAACGTTCCTCAGCCCCACCATGTCCATTCCTGGGCTCTCTGAGCACCAGCAGAAACCCTTCCAGGATCCACAGAATTGTCTCCTTCCCAAGTTCTAGTCTGCCTAGAAAGAGACCTGAATGGGAGGTTCAGGTCTGTCTACCCTCACTTATCTCGTGGAGCCTTGCCCCTCCCTTTATCCCTCCCTCCTCAGCCCTCCATCCCTCCTCAGCCCAGGGCACTGGGGCACGCAGGGAGGGGTAGGGGTGCCCAGGGAGGGTAGGGGTGCCCATGCTCTTCAGAAATTGAAAAGTTAAGAGCAAAGAGGGAGGAGAGTTCCATTCTGGATTCTGACCTCTGAGGGTCACAGACGATGTACCCTCTAACATTGACCTGGGCCAGGGTCTCAGTCTGGTCCCTGTAGCCTTGGGGCCCAGCGGTGACCTGGCTCTGCTGTTCCTGTAGGGAAAGGAATTCAATCATCAGAGGGAGATGTCTTCCCCCATATTTTCTCTAGTGGAGTCGAATAGAATTCAGCCGCCGTGGAAGACGCAGTGTTCACGGTCTGAGTCAAGGCCAGGCCATCTTCCTGAGGGACTCACTTTATCCTGAGACCAGAGGTTGGAGCCCCCCAGTCTGTGCTCCTCCCCTTTCCTTACCGGACTTAAGCCAGCTACCCTGGGGCCGACTGTGGACATCATTCCCTCTCTTCTCTTTCTCAGCTACGCCCCCCTCAAACCTCCATCTGTCCCAGGGGAGGAGGGCAGGGCCCTTCCGGACCCCCGGTATCTGCCCAAGCCTCTCCGGTTGTCTGTTTCCCCCACCCCATTGCCACTCACCTCTTGCTCTCACGCGGCGATTTGTGCTGGATTAAGAGCAGAATCAGCTGATTTTCTGCTAATTTCTCCTCCCACGAGTGATTGCACTTCAAGACCCTGTTCGTGTCACTGGCACAAATCCCCCCGCCTGCCTGCCTGCCAACTTACTAGGAGCAATTGCCACTTCACCCACCACCAGCTCAGTCTACCCTCACTTAGCTCATGGAGCCTCGCCCCTCCCTCTGTTCCCCCCTCCTCCGCCCCCCATCCCTCCGCAGCGCAGCCGAGGGCAGTGCTGCTGCTGAGTGGCCCTGGGGTGCACAGGGAGGGGGAGGGGCACGCATGCTTTTCAGAAATGGAAAAGTTAAGAGCAAAACCAGTGGCCTGGGAGTTGGGAGTTGGCCCCTGCCCAGCCGTAACCCTGGTGACCTCACACAGACTGTCACAGCTCTTGAAAAGTCCAAACCTGGGGGCGCCTGGGTGGCCCAGTCAGTTAAGTGTCCAACTCTTGATTTTAGCTCAGGTCATGATCTCATGGTTGGAGGGACAGAGCCCTGCATTGGGCTCTGTGCTGACAGCATGGAACCTGCCTGGGGATCCTCTCTCTCTCTCTGCCCCTCCCCTGCTTGCTCTCTATCTCAATATAAATATATAACCACTTAAAAAAAGAAATAGGGAAAATTAATTTTATTAATCTATTTTATGTGACCCAACGTATCCAAAATATTATCATTTTAACACACAACCAATACGGAAACTATGAACGAGGCACTTTACACAGGGTCTCTTCTCTGTCACACTGAGTCTTCAGAATCTCTGTGTATTTGAGCCCATCTCGGTTTGGTTGCTCAGTTTTCATCTGAAATACGTGATCTGTGTTCAGACTTCATCAGGTTTGCAGCTGGAAAGGTGATGTCGGATACCCATGTTGTTCTCCCCACACTTAGAAGTGTTCTAATAACTGATTTGGGGATCCGTTTTTAATTAAATGTAAATTAGATAAAATTAAATCCCATCAAATCAAAGGGGCGCCAGTCACTTTTCAAGAGCTCGTAGCCACCTGTGGTTCTCCGCCCCCACGTTGGATGCCTGCCCAGAAGGGAGCGGCTTCCCTCCCGCACCAGCCCCCCACGCACTTGACCCCATGGCCCAGGTGAGTCACGTGGCCTCCAGCCTCCGGTTTCCTCACCTAACATGATGCCTGTGGCAACGTGGAGTTGAGGGATTCACTGAGGCGACCCAGGGAGGAGGCATCGCGGGGATGTCCCTCACTGTGACTGTGATCAAAGTCAGCCAGGGGCAGCAGGACCCAGCTTCCCCCCTGTGTGGAGACCCCCCTCTCCGTGCGTCCCCAGCCCCGGGTCCCGTCCGCATCAGGCACTCACACGGAAGACACCTCCTTGCTCTGGTTTGTATGTGATTTTCCCGGCTTGACCTTTGGGCCCCATCCACCCCGCTGTCCAGAGCATGGGTCCTGCATTCCATCGCCAGCCACAGCCAGCTGTCGTCCTCACACTAGCTGGTCACCCGAAGACCTGGTGAGCCAGGAGCTGACGGCACGGGCCCTCCCAGCCGTGAGCAGCTGTCAGTAGGCTGTGTCCTGCCTGGGGCAAGTCTGTGTCATGCGGGACCATCTTGACATCCCTGGTCCACCCCAAGCTGTCTTCTGCTTTCACATCACACCAAGAGCCTCCTTTTCCAGACAGGAGGCTGGTGAGGCCAGGGGAGCCAGGAAACAGGGCAGTGGGGAGAAGGGGCAGAGGGCATCGGCTTGTTCATTTCAGGGTCCAGAGATGGAGAGAGCCACGTGAGGTGTGGTGTGGGTGGCAAGTGCCAGAGAAAGCGGTCACCAGAGCTAAATGTCCAGAGTAGTCGAAGAGAATCAGTGGAAGAAATCGGATTTGCCGCCAGGAGGGCACCGGTGACAGAGGAAGGAGAGTGCATGCAGGGGGCTTGGGGGAGAGGGGACAGGGACGCCAGTGGCAACAGGACCCAGCGGTGCTCAGAGGTGCGTTCAGACTTCTGGCAGCACCGACCGCAGCCCAAAGGGAGATTTGTTTCCTTCTGTGCCGAGTGAGGTCTGCGTCTAAGATGTTTGGGGAGTGGCAGATGGCCTGGGTTTACAGCCTCGGAGACCCGGTCCCCATTCCTGGTTTTGTCCCTTATTAGCGACTGTCATCGGGAAGTAAACTGCCTCGCTGCTTTGGTTTCTTTCTCATCTGTAAATTGTGTGATGACAATAAAGACCCACCACCAGTGGCCGCGGTGACGAGGGAGAAGGCGGCTTAGCAGAGTGCCAGGCCGGTGCCTGGGATGGGGCCTGGCACGGCGTGTGGCCTCTTGCCCTCAGTCACGGTGACTGTCCCCTCCCGGTAGCTTCTGGGTCCCTCACGTGATTTGGGCGGGGTGGAAGCTGTCCCCAACAACAGGCAGGTAAATCCCAAGAAGGACAGACTACCATTTTTTGAGGACCTACTATGTGCCGAGTACTCTGCACTCACCCCAGATCAGCTTAGCCGCCGCCCCCCACTGAGGTACTTCCTCCCGCATCCCTCCCATGCACTTGAATCCGATAAATAAGCACTGATCTGAGATTCTTCCAGACCAGGCCCTGCATGAGGACAGACCCCTGCCCGTCTCGCTCAGTGGGGACTCCCTGATGCCTGGCATGGTCCCGCATGGACTGAGCCCTCACCCAGAAAAGATCTGTTGAGTGAGGGGCCGAACTCACATCACCCTGAGACAGTCATTTTTATCCCCCTTTTGCCCCTGAGAAAATCAAGGTCTAGCCCAGGATGCCTGGGGCCGAGCAAGGTTTCAAACCAAGTCTTCCTGACCCCCCAGGACTTGGGCGTGACCTCCAGGGTCCCTGGATAGGAGTCAGGATCCCCTCCACCCCTCCCAAAGCTGATGAGTTGGCCCTGAGGCGCTGGGGTGGCCCTCATATTTTTAAACTCCGAGGGCTCTACTTACCCGGCTGCGCTGTGGGGCGCCCCGCTTGGGCTCTAATGTCTGTCTCCTCCTCCTGCCCCATTAATCTGGGCCTCGGTACCTGTGCACCCCGGCATGTAATAAACAACTTAGAGCACACTTTTATGGATTCAGCTATATCAGCAGCTTTCAATCCGATCGCTCTTTATGGCACCGACATGAGGCCCTTATATTGTTGCAATTATTTTGCTTTATATGCTTCCTTTCTTCCCCCCTTCATTTTGCTTTATTTTTTACATTTTATTCCCTTTTCCAGCAAAGCCTGGCATCCAGGCAGGAAAACCTGCCCAAGGCTGATCAGGGTGGCCCAGAGTGGCAGTGGGGTCGTGACCCGCTCTCCCCATCAAGGATGTGCTGTCACTGTACCCCCCCCCCCAGGGCTCGGAGTGTCATTGTAGTTTGCTGCCTCCTGAGGCTCCTGGAAAGGGGCCAGGTGGATGGATTGTTCTTGAGAGAGAAAGCCCTCCGTGTTTAAAACTTTCAGGAGCCCTGCAACAGACGCACAGAGAGTATTGGAGTTTCTGACAATATTGGGCCGGCGCCGACCCACACAGATAAACGCCTGTCACTTCCTAAAGAGCTCAAAAAAACACAAAAGGCAAAGCTATTAGAAGAGTTTGGAGTATTGTTTCGTTTTGTGTTTGTAAAGCCCGCTCATGATTTGTTCTCTTTCGTTTCAATCACTGACCCCGAGGTCGCGCAGGGTTAGCTCTGGTGGACCCATTCCTGCCTTCACCTGTCAATCACACACAAGCCCCTGCTCTGTGCCGGACATCACTCTTGTCCTAGGGAAGTAGGCATGAGCAGGACTGGCTTAGCTCGAGCTGCCATAACGGGTCACCGGACCTGCGGCTCTCTCTCAGTTCGGGAAGTCCAAGCTCAAGGTGCCAGCATGGCTGGGTTTTGCTGAGGCCTCTCTCCATGGCTTGCAGGCGGCCACCTTCTTGGGGTGACCTCGTGTGGCCAAGACAGAGCTCTGGTGTCTCTTTCTCTCCTGTTGCATTAAGGCCCCCCCCCGTTTTTGACCTCATGGAACCCCATCGACTGAAGACCCCCATCTCCACAGTTCCGTGGGGGTTAGGGCTTCAACCTATGATCTGCAGAGGACATCATTCCTTCCAAAGCAAAGATCCGTGGGGTTCCCGCCACACGGACCGTATGAGCTTCCTTGGGCTGCTGTAACTAAGTACTGTCAACTGGGGAGGGGGGGTTATCACAAGAGAAAAGTCCCCTCACGGTTTTGGAGGCCGGAAGTGTCCGCAGGCCTGCACCCTCCCTGAAGGCTGGAGGGAAGGAGCCTTTCCTGCCTCCCGCTCACCTGGCTTTCTCTTCCATGCGTCTGTGTGTCTGTGTCTAAGTTTCACTCCTCTTGTAAGAACAAGTCATGTGCGGTGTGAGGCCCGTCCAGAGGACCTCACCTTAACGTGATTACATCTGCAAAGACCCTATTTCCAAATAAGGTCACGTTCACAGCTGCCGTGGACTTGAATTCGGGGGCGGGGGGATTACTCGTTAGCCCAGCACAGGGAGTTTGCGTTCTGGCCGATGATGATATAAATGTGGGTTGAGGGGAGGGTTTTGAAGGCAAGAACAGGACAAGGGGAGAAGGGGAAAGGCATGCTGGGTGATGGGAAGGTGGGGAGGGTCTCGGAGGTCTCCAGGGGGTGCTCCCTGGAAATAAGAGGACAAGGGGTCAGAGGGTCCCCGGGCTCACGTCTGCAGGTGTGGCCGTGGCACTGCCCCGTGGTCACCTACCCTGCTGGATAAGGACAAACATCTCCCATGGCATCAGCCTCTAATGCGGGCCGGGCAGAGACGGGATTTCCAACCCGTGTCTCTGGCTGACCCCTGACCTCTCCCCAGATGTCGGGGGCCCTGCAGACCCCATCGCCCCAACCATCATCATTCCTCCCAAGAACACCAGTGTGGTGGCCGGGACCTCGGAGGTGACCATGGAGTGCGTGGCCAACGCCAGGTGGGTAGCGCGTGCCCCCTGCTCCCCTTCACCCTTCACTGCAGCCAGTGCTCCCGACCTGTGGGCTCCCAGGGGACCGGTTCAGGAAGGCCCTGCAGTGTCACATGCGGACCCCGTGAAAGGAGATGGGGCCTCTGCCCTGGAGGAGGGGGGACGAGTGACATGCTGGCTGCTGCCAGAGAGTTGTTGGCTATGAGCCGGGCAGGCTCGTCTGTGGCCCAAAAGGAGAGACCCAGGACCCAAATGGAAGTTACAGGGCAGGAAATCTCAGCCCAGAATATTGAGGCCCCTGGCGGCCCTGAGAGGACCCGTGCCTTCCCTGCCACGCGGCCAGCCCTCCCTTCTCTCCCTCAGGAAACCATTAAACAACAGAGCCTCATCACCTGTGGGCGCAGCACTGTGCTTCCCACATGATTTCTTTTCCTCTGACAGGCCAGAGAGGTTAAGCAGCCTGCCTGAGACCACCCAGCTGGCCGACAGCAAGATTGCAATAGAACAGACCACCCCCTGGGGCCCAGGGCCATGCTCTGGGCCTCAGTCTCCCCAACTGTAAAATGGGAATGATTTGAGTGGCCACCTCCCTGGTGAGGCCTGTGCCTAGAGTGCTGAACCCAGTCTGCCTGGGGGCCTCTTAAGTACTCAAGAAAGACGTTCTGATGTGATGGGTGGGGAGTCAGAGCAGTGACCCCGAGGTCACATCCAGCTAAAGGTTCCAGGGAGCAGTGTTCCCAAGCATATGCTCGCGGGGACCCAGGTTTTCTGCGCGTGCTGGGAAGGCTGCCACAGAACTCCGCGGAGAAGACCCGCAGTCAAGAACGTGTCTAACGTCCCTCGAGCCAGTGTCACCCAGACTTGCTCGGTCATAGGACCCTTTTCCATGGGACTCTCTGACAGCCCGTGAAGTTGGCACAGACCCCTGGAGGATCTGCCAAACCCAATCTCGGGGGGCCCTGGGGGACCAGGGTGGCTGATGAGGGTCCCCGAAGCGCCCTCTGTCTGAGTCCGGAGGTGGGTGTGTCTGTCCGCCTGTCTCTCTCTTTCCAGACCTTGGGTGATTCTCTCTCCTTCCTCCTTGTCATGTTGCCCGGCATCCAGTGCGCTCCTGCCCCTCGGCTTCTGTTTGGACAAGGCGCAGCGCAAGGGGGACCGAGGAGCACAACACGCGGGCCAGGTGCTACGGCACTGGGCACCCAGTTAGTGCCAGGCTCTGCTCATTTGCCTGCATTAGGGCATCCCCATGACCGCAACGCCCATTTCACAGACAAGGAAATCGAGGTCCAGAGCACTGAAGGGCTTGCCCCTAAGAAGGGGCAGGGGCTGAGGCCCCGGGCTTGCACTCCTGTGCACCCCTGCCCCGGCCCTCAGGTTTCTAGAAGCCCCTGTGGCTGAGAACCTGCCTCCCTCACCCCCTCCAGGCCCCTGATCAAGCTGCACATCGTTTGGAAGAAAGACGGGGTGCCGCTGGTGGGCGGCCTCAGCGACTACAACCGCCGGCTCACCATCCCCAGCCCGACGGCCAGCGACGCTGGCTACTATGAGTGCGAGGCCGTCCTCCGCAGCAGCAGCGTCCCCTCTGTCATCCGAGGAGCCTACCTGTCTGTGCTGGGTGAGCCGGGGCAGGGCCGCTGGGGCTCCCCCCCCCCCGCCCCCGCAGGGTTGGGGCATGGCCGGGGGCCCCCGAGCAGGGGCTGTGTCCTGGGGGCAGTACGGCCGGGCCCCCCCCCACCCCAAGCAGGGGCTGTATCAACAGGAGCATGGCTCTGAGCCCCTCCTCTGGTCTTCCCACCCGCAGAACCTCCCCAGTTTGTCAAGGAGCCAGAGAGACACATCACAGCGGAGATGGAGAAAGTGGTGGACATTCCCTGTCGGGCCAAAGGTAACCCAGCGGCATGGGCAGCAGGGAACACGGACCCCCCCATCCCCCGCCCAAGACCCTCAGCCTTTCCTGTCCCCGTCACAAACTTCTCTCAACGTTGGGCGTCATCACTCTGAGCAGAGAGTCCGTCTGGCTGTGAGCAGACACCCCAGGAAACAAACAGGCCAAATTACCATAATCTCAGGACTGGAAATCAACCCACGTTACCATAACTTAGGGGTTACAAATGAATCCAAATTACCGTAATTTCAGGATAGGTGACAGACTGAAATTGCCCGTAATTTCAGAATTGGAGACAAGGCCAGATTACGGTAATGTCAGAACTGCCAGAACTTGTGGGTGCGTCCTGCCTGAGACGGGCCTCAGGAGCCCCCGCCTGGTTTCTGGTCCATTTCGCTCCATTTTCTACCCTACTCTTTCTACTTAACATCCCGCTAGTCAGAGTTCCTGAAGAATTTCCACTCTTCCCGTCCCCAGCCTCCCTGTCTCTGGCCCGGCTGAGCTCTACAAGACAGCCCAAAGCCAGGGTGAAATCTGGGGTGATCCGATGGTAGGAGAAAGCATGCACCATGGCACGTGGTGTAATTTTGAGCAAAGAGGCAGAACGGAGCTCAGGCAAGGAGGGGAGTCGAAGCAGAGGGAGGGAGTAAGGACACCCCTTCCGAGCCCACGCAAGGGGAGAGGAAAAATCCATTCATTCGCCCAACCCACATTTTTGGAGGGTTTTCCGTGTGCCAGCAACTGCTCTTGGGCTGGGGAGACGCAGAATGAATCCAACAGTCAAACCCTTGCTCTGACGAAACTTAGCAGTCTCCAAAAGAAGGCAGACCGACCCATAAACAAATAAAGATACCTTATTTCATCTCATTGAAAATGTCACGGGCTGTGAGATGCCCCATTATTTTATGTGCCACTAAGAAAGAGAAAAGACTACCAATGAAATTATGACGTGCTTTCGATAGGAAGACGCCTTCGTCTGAGATGTTACCCCGGGAAAGAGTGTGCCCCGCGGAAGGGATGAAATACAGCGTCATAGAAGGTCGGGGTTGAAAAAGAGCTGGGAAGGAGAGGCGAGCAGGCCCTGGAGCCAGGAGTGCTCTTTCGAGTGGAGGGCAGGAGCTCCCCTGGGGAGGTCAGATTAGAGCTGAGACCCAGAGGAAGAGAGGGGAGGCTGGGAAGACCATGCCAGGCCCAGGGGTGTGTGGGTTGGGCAAGGCTGAGAGACGGGAGCCCCCGTTCACCTCCCTGGGCCGACGGGGTAGGAGGGGGTTTCCGAGAAGCCCCAGGCTCCTTCCTGTGTGCTGCTCAACCCAGGACTCTGTGGTCACGTGGGCTTGGGACACCAGCCCCCATTGGAAGTTCCCAAAACACATAAAAGGCTCTGCTAAATTAAATTTCAGTTAGGGGCACCTGGGTGGCTCAGTCAGTTAAGCCTCCAACTTTGGCTCAGGTCATGATCTCACAGTTCGTGGGTTTGAGCCCCGTGCCGGGCTCTGTGCTGATAGATTGGAGCCTGGAATTTGCTTTGGATTCTGTGTCTCCCTGTCCCTCTGCCCCTCCCCTGCTCACACTCTGTCTCTCTGTCTCAAAAATAAATATTTAAAACACATTTTTAATTCCACTTCAAAACTTAATGTACGAGGCTTCTGGTGGCTCGGTGGGTTGCGCATCCAACTCTTAATTTCGGCTCAGGTCATGCATGACTCCTGGGTCGTGGGATCGAGCTCCTCATCAGACTCCACGCTGTGCGTGGGGCCCGCTTAAGATTCTCTTTCTCTCCCTCTTCCTCTGCCCCTCCCCTGCTCTCACTCTCTCTTAAAAAAACTGTTTTAATGTTTTTTTTCATCTATTTTTGAGAGAGAAAGAGAGAGAGACAGCGTGAGCAGGGGAGGGTCAGAGAGAGAGGGAGACACAGAATCTGAAGACAGGCTCCAGGCTCAGCGCTGTCAGTACAGAGCCCGACACAGGGCTCGAACCCACAAACTGTGAGATCATGACCTGAGCCGAAGTCGGATGCTCAACCGACTGAACCATCCAGGCGCCCCCCGCCCAAAATTTTTTTAATTAGTTTGTCCAATCCAGCATTTCCAAACTAACCTCATCCAGCTAAATTTTCTTGAAACCCCTGCTATTATAAGAACTTGAGAAATGCCCCTCGGAGAACATCTTTCATCTCCTCCAAGACCATTAGTGGCTCCCTCTAAGAAGGTTCTAGAAACCAAGACACACAGGGACACCCTCCCCTCACAGACTTCCAGGCACCCCTCGGAGGTGGGAGGGAGGGATCCAGGAGGTGGGCTGAACGTGGCCCTTGCGTCCCCCCAGGCGTGCCCCCGCCCTCCATCACCTGGTACAAGGACGCGGCGGTGGTGGAAGAGGGGAGGCTGAACCGGTTCCGGCAGCGCGCCGACGGGGCCCTGCAGATCAGCGGGCTGCTGCCTGACGACACTGGCATGTTCCAGTGCTTCGCCCGCAACGCGGCCGGCGAGGTGCAGACCTCCACCTACCTGGCTGTCACCAGTAAGTCGCGCCTTTGCCGTCCTGCCCGAGGCCCTCCCACCCGGGCTGCAGCAGTCCCCCAAGCCAGCAGCCTCTTGAAGAAAGGCGCAGCATTGTGCAGAGATGGGATTCCAGAAGGTTCAAGCAAGGCGGGGGCGGGGGGTGGAGCAGCTCGGGCCAGCCACGCCCACTGCTCGCCCAGCCCTTGTCCTGCACTCCAGACCCTCTGAGCCACGGAGGGGTCACAGGCTCTCAGAGAGAAGCTTCAGTGAGGCCACGTCTTGCTATAGCATTTCAGCTGCCCCGGGCCTCCCGGGCAGAAGCCACCCCGTCCCAGCTCAGAAGACTCGCTCACGTCTCCGGAGAGAGCCAGAGCTTTCATGTCAGTCCCTACATCAGACCTGTTCCTCCCTTGGAGTCCCTTGGCCGTGATAATAGCTCTCCTGCCCCCTTAACGGGGCTGCATTAGCAGCAAAAGCCGCATTCGTGGCCATGCCTTCCATGGCAGGGCCCTGTGCACGTGCAAAGTGCCGCTGGGTCCCTTGTCTCAGCAGCAAGAGGTTATGGGGTCCTGCGCCTCCCGGAGTCCCCCAGGGCTCATCTCCCGGCCCCACAGAGGTCCCCGAGCAGGGCAGCCCTGGGGCAGAGAACCAGCTGGTTTTGCCCCCAAGTGGCAGTGGGGACAGAAGGGCTGCCATCTTGTTTCTTGTGATGAGCGTGGGCGAAACCGGTGCTGGTCCTCATCTAAGCTCGGCTCCGCCCGCTTCGGGCCAGACAGCACCTGAGGGCCGGGGGAGGCCTGCGCGAAGCAGGAACGCTGGGCCAGGGCTTGAGGAACCGCTGTGGCCTCTCCAGGGCCAGGCCATGTGCCAAGTGGGCGATGTTTTTCTCTTGGCCATGACCATTTGTTCTGTTCGGAAGCCAAGGCCTTGAGGTCATGTTCACTGAAGGATGGATCTCGTTTCCCTCGTCCTGGAGGGTGTGAGCCGCCCTCAGGTCCTCCCTTTTCCCCCAAATGGAGGCCTAAGAATCCAGGCAGCCTGGGTCCTTCCACAAGGCAGGTGGCGCAGGGAGCCCTGGAGGGCCTTCCGGGCTTTTTCCCAGTGCCGGGGTCCCATCGAGACACCACCCATGTCCTTCTCTGCAGCGGGACCCACAGCAGCCAGAGTGGCAGGGGCAGGATGAGCACCTGGCCCTCTAGCGGCGGGGGCTCCTCTGGGGTGTCGCTAAGAGGCTCCACTGTCCCCCTTTGCAGGCATCGCCCCCAACATCACCAGGGGCCCCTTGGACAGCACGGTGATCGACGGCATGTCAGTGGTACTGGCTTGCGAGACTTCGGGGGCGCCCCGGCCGGCCATCACCTGGCAGAAAGGTAGATGGGACTGATCTCCTCGGGAAGGGTGGCCATGGGACAGCCTAGGGCAGTCCTCAGAGCTCAGGTCTGGAGCCAACCAGGTTGGGGTCCCTAAGTATAGTTGTAAAGGTCGTGCACTGCACAAGCCCAGGAGTGGGGCATCTTTCACACCACAGTAGGCACCATGTGCGGCCCTGTGGGGCTCAAGGCCCCTGGCTCCGCAGCTCCTGAGACCTACAACCTTGTACGAATTATTGACTCACTCCAGGCCTCAGGGTCCCCGTGTGTAAACTGAGGACAGTTAGTTCCCCCTACCTTGGGCTAGCATGAGGAGGACAGGAGAGGGTGTGAGAAGAGCCAGCCCTGTGCTAGAGGAACGGCCTCTGTTGGACGGTCCGTGTTATGGTGGTGGCTGTCCGGGCAGGTGGAAGGAAGGCCGTCCCCGCCCCCACGGCCGTGCAGAGGAGGGGCCCGCCCTCAGTGCCTTCCCCACCCCTCCGCTCCGAAAACTCGCCTTCCCAGCTCTCTGCGTGTACTCACACACATGCGTGCACGCACACGTGTGCTCATGCAGTCACTCCCTCACACCTCCCGAGTCTTCGTGGAGGAGCCTTCTCCCTAGGACGCCCCTGCCCCTGTCCCCCAGGCCTCCCCACGCCGGCCCCCTGCGCCTTCATTTCTCCACCTCCTCACATACAAGAGACCCTGCTCATGCGTTCTGCTTCTTGCCTGCGGCCCCATGAAGGCACCGGGCTCGGTTTTGCCCGCCGCTGCCTTCCTAGGGCCCAGGACGGATCTGACACACGGTAGCTGCTCCGTAAATATTTGCAGGGGTGAGTGGAGGCCTGGCCAGGCATGTGTACGGACACAAACATGCTCGCCTGACCTGCTCACTAGTTCAGTATTCCTGCCCATGGGTGCGAAGAGACACGCCCACAGGCTTGCACATGAGGCTACCCCTCTGTACAGAC
>NC_043716.1:51363800-51402410 GCF_006229205.1 Suricata suricatta | reverse complement strand
AGAAAGGAGGGAAGCCTGGCCCCCCGCCCCCCCCCCCCCCCCCCCCCCCCCCCGCCCCGGGTACCAGCTGTCTCCAGGAGCTGCGCCCGGCTGCTTCAGGGACAGTCCCTGGCCTTCTCTGGTGAAGGGCAGACAGCGCGGTGGGTGGAGAGATGCCAGGAGCCCCGGGCTCTCTGACCGAGTGCCCTTGTGCCTGTCAGTGTGTCAGAAACCCCTCTGGGCCTCGGCCCCCAGCCCTGCCCCCACCCCCGCCGGGGGCCTGCCCAAGACCGGCTGCCGCGGGCCCCTGCGGTCTCGGAGTGCTGGGGGGGGCTCCGTCGGGGCCCCCCTGAGCCCACCCCGTGTCGCCCTCAGGGGAGCGCATCTTGGCCAGCGGCTCCGTCCAGCTGCCTCGCTTCACGCTGCTGGAGTCGGGCAGTCTGCTTGTCAGCCCCACGCACGTCTCCGACGCCGGGACCTACACCTGCTTGGCCACCAACTCTCGGGGGGTCGACGAAGCCTCGGCCGACCTGGTCGTGTGGGGTGAGTGTGCGGAGTGAGGGCAGTCACAGGTCCGCCGGGAGCGTGTGCCCAGCACAGTGTCCCACCACCAGCGCCTCCGCAGCCGCACGCCTGTCCCCCCAGGGGCCCTTCTTACGAGCAAAGGGCTTGGACACCTTATTCAGAGGCGAGCGGCCGGGAAGGCCAGGCCTCGGCCGATGGGGCCGCAGAGCGAGGCCGAGGGGGCACGGAGGGGCGGCGGGCCGCGGTCTTCATGTGCGTCCGGGCGGAAGTCAGCATGCTTGTTCCGTAAAGGGCCAGAGCGTAACTGTCTTAGGCTTCGTGGGCCACACGGCCCGTGCCCCGACTCCTCCATGGACTTTCCTCTTTCATTACAAAAGTGGCCGGTGGGCCTGGCCCCGTTCCAGCGCTAGTGCGTTTGCCCAAACAGGCTACGGGCCGGACGCGGCCCCTGGGCTGTGTTAAGGATTCTAATCCAACCCCTTGCACTTGGGATCCACGCCCAAGAGAGCCATGCCTGTGGGGGCTGGGCACCCGTAGCTTGCATGCAATGCAGCAAACGGTCCTATTTTTACACCTGCCAGACCGCTGACCCCCATCATCCTCGGATCTCCGTTTGTGTATCCCTCAGGCAGGTCCGTCGGGAAGACATTAAGCCCCTGCCAGGAACGTGGCGTTCAAGAACTCAAGTACCTTGTTCTGTCACATCCTGGGACCCCCGGCCCGGGGGGCCTGTCCGTGCACTGGGCCTCCCTTCACTGACGCACACGAGTCGGCCCCGCAGGCCTGGTTCGCCCAAAGCCAGCCTTCCCACACGCCTGCGCCTCACCTGTGACCCCGTCTCCACACGCCCTCCTCACCACCCTGTCTCCCTGCCCTCTTTCAGCCCGGACGCACATCACCAAGCCCCCCCAGGACCAGAGTGTCATCAAGGGCACCCAGGCCTCCATGGTGTGCGGCGTGACCCATGACCCCCGCGTGACCGTCAGGTACTCCCTCTGCCGTGACCCCACGGAGGCAAAGGGGGAGGGCAGCTTTGGGAATAGCTGGACAGCTGTTGACACCGAGGTGGTGAGTGTCGCCATGTGGCCAAACCACAGCCTTGGGGGGGGACCCCACTCTAGAGCGAGCGCAGGGCTGAGCTGTGCCAGAAGGGAGGGGCATGTGGAAACGTGGAGGAAGGAGGGACGCAGGAGCGAGAGGGGAGGAGAAAGAGACATTTGGGTTGGTGCCACGTGGACACCGGGGCCCAGGACCCCACTTGAGCACCGTCTTAGACCCAGGTCTCAGATTTCCACCCCCCAAGCGGACAGCAGATGGGTCTGGGTAAACCCAGATAGGCTGGGGCAGGAGAGACACGGGTGAGGAGAAAGTGCCCCTGTGGGGCCATCCCACCACTCACCTGCGGGAGCCAGGACCTTGGTGAGCTTCTTGGCCTACAGGGGAAGCCACCGGAGGGTCCCCGGAGGAGCAGTCAAGAAAGGTGTAAAGGCCGGGTCCCCTCCCAAGCTTGGGCTGAGGACCCCAGGCTTCAGGAAGGAACTCGAGGAGAAAATTGTCTCTTCCCATCCCCCTTGAACTCTGGGATGCTGCATTAAAAAAAGTAACTGCTGCCTTAGAAACAAATATTCCCTCCATCTTGCTTCCATATTTTATGGCCAATATCACTGCCAAAGTAACTGGCATCGAGGCTGGAAGGGGCCCGGCACTGATGCCACTTGGGAGTCCGCGGCCCCCCCCCCCCCCCCCCGGGGCTCTGGAGGCAGCTGCGTCCTGGGGCGCCATCTGGTGGTCATTGGGTGTATAACAGTCTAACAGCCGCACCAACGGGCCCCTAGAAGCCAGGGTTGCCATAAGCGGGGGCACTAGACTCACAGATGCACGTCCATCCTCAGCCAATCCACTGCGGGGGGGGGGGGGGCCCAGTTCGAGAAACACCTCCTTGTTGATCCTTTGGGAAAGTCATGTGGCACCAGCACCAACACAGTCACGAGCCTTGGAATCACAAAAATGTAAATATGTTGTCAACGCGTGATTCAGAATCTGCTTATTCCTGGGATTATTCCATTTTTGTGGGGAAAAATATATATATATATCAGCTAGGAAGGACCCAAGCAACCACATCGAATAAAGAGCTGGCCACGCTGTTCTGTGTTCAGGTCTACCTCAGAATGAAGCCAGGGCCCCCCGGGTGGTGGCCTGAGCAGGGTGCCGGCCCAGGAAGCTTCCAGAACAGCTCCAGAAGGAAACTCTTGTGTTTGGTATCCGAGGCCAGATCTAGATGCACTCTGGAAATGATGAATACTAATCAATATTTCTACTGGCCCTTTTATTTACTATACAGCAAATAAATACCATTTTTAGGAGGCAAATATAGAAAATGCAGACAAGCCCCAAACATTGGGGAAGGAGAGAGAGAGAAAAAGAAGAAGAAAAGTAGGTTTATCTGTTTCTCTCGGAGATAGTAATATTTGGGTGTCATTTATAAAAGACTGGAAACAATTTCTTAGTCTGCTTTTTCCCTTAAGAACCTATTGTGAATCTCTTTCCCTGTTGATAAGTATTTTCAGATAAACTCCATTATATGATTCTTCACATGTCCATTGTGTGGATGTAGCAGAATTTATGTTACCAGTTCCCTAATGCTGCCTATTTGGATTGTTCCTCAGTTTTTTGCTAATATTAAGAAACATCACAACCCACATCTTTATAACTATTTTTGCACACCTTTGACTACCTGAGGTCTATCTAATATTATTTTTTTTAGTTTTTAAGGTTTATTTATTTTTGAGAGAGAGGGACAGAGTTCCAGTGGGGCAGGGGCAGAGAGAGAGGCAGACACAGAATCCGAAGCAGGCTCCAGGCTCCAAGCTCAGAGCTGTCGATGCGGGGCTCAAACCCACAAACCGTGAGATCGTGACCTGAACTGAAGTCGGACACTTAACCGACTCGGCCACCCAGGTGCCCCTACTAATCATTTTTAAAGCTGAGAGAAGGCCTGAAAAATCACTCATCAAAATTGTTTAATAATCAGCTAAATAATAACAAATGATTTTGGAAAATTTCTACCCTAAGTTAAATGGACCCACTGATTGTTTTTTTCTTTCTTTTTCCTTTCTCTTTTTTCTTTTCTTCTTCCTTCCTTCCTTCTTTACTGCCTCCCCCATCTCTTTCTTTCTTCCTTTCTTTCACGGAAATTTTTGAAGAGAGGCCAGAGGAGAGAGACCGCTGTCATTAAGCCTGATGTACTCATCTCTCAGCCTCTGTGATTGTCAGCACTTTGCTCACCTGATCTTGCCTATCCCCTCCCCCACCGCACACATGCGCACTTTTTTTTTAAATGTTTTTAATGTTTTATTTATTTTTGAGAGAGAGAGAAGAGAGAGCATGAGTAGGGGAGAGTCAGAGAGAGAGGGAGACACAGAATCTGAAGACAGGCTCCAGGCTCTGAGCTGTCAGCACAGAGCCCGTGTGGGGCTCAAACCCACAAACCGTGAGATCATGCCCTGAGCCAAAGTCGGACGCTTAACCAACTGAGCCACCCAGGCGCCCCATCCCTTGTATTTCTAATTAGATTCAAGGAACTGGCTGATTAGATCAGGTTCAGTTGTCTGGGCTCAAACACTCCAGAGGTGGTAATCTATGCTTCCTAAAATACCACCTCTGGAGGCAAAGGATGTCTGCTTGCTATAGTTGTTTCTTTTTTTCTTAAATTTTTTTTTAATTTATTTTTGAGAGAGAGAGCATGAGCCAGGGAGGGGCAGAGAGGGGGCTGGGAACAGAGGATCTGAAGCAGGCTCTGCACTGACAGCACAGAGCCCAACGCGGGGCACGAACCCACAAACCGTGAGATCATGACCTGAGCCACCCAGGTGCCCCTGCCGTGAGCCCCTTCTTACGCAGGAATTCTACTCACGCCTCAGGGCTGGCCAGGCGGATTCTTTGCCAGCTATGGAGATGAATTGAAGGTGATTCCTTCTGACAATTTGTAAATATGCATAAAAAGCCTTAAAATTTAACTCGGCAGTTTCACTGCGGAAAACGCATCCTCGAGGAAATGATTTAGCATATGTGAAAATACGGCGCTGCAAGGATGTTCACTGCAGCATTAACTATAACACCAGCAAACAGGGAGCTGAGCTGGTCACCGACGTCACAGGGACGACCAGAGCCATTGTGGGGGAAGCCCCGTGCAGCTGATAAAAACCATGGTGCGAAAGCGCCCCGTTAAAAAGAGCTTATAGTATTTTGGGGGGATGGAAAAGCAGCATTTAGATCAGGACAGGTGGATAGATAGCTAGATACTGTTCACAAACATGTGCTTTCAGAGTCAAAGTGCATAACGAGACTAACTTCCAAGGATCCCTTACCGTATTCCAGGGGCTTCTGGAAACATTATTGTGAATTAACTCACTCAGTCCTTTTAAAGCGAGAGGGCACCTGAGTGGCTCAGTCGGTTAAGTGTCCGACTTCGGCTCAGGTCAGGATCTCGAGGTTCGTGGGTTCGAGCCCCGCGTCAGGCTCTGTGCTGACAGCTCAGAGCCTAGAGCCTGCTTCAGATTCTGTGTCTCCCTCTCTCTCTGACCCTCCCCCATTCATGCTCTGTCTCAAAAACAAACAAACTATATAAAAAGAATTTTTTTAATAAATAAATATCACAGGCTCCGCCTCCCTAGCAATCTCGCGTTCTCTGACGCAGATCATTCGCTCGCACCTCTGTGGCTCAGGCCACTCTGTCCCAGCTGAGTTAGGGACGGGTCGTGTGCGGAGCTGCTCAGTCCCCATCCTGCCCCCAGCACCGGCTCCCGGCGCCCCGGCCAGCCTGGCCTGGGGGCGACAGCGTGGGCGCTCCCTGGAGCTGATGCCCCGCATCACACCGATGACAGTCGTAGTTGCATTTCCTCAGGAATCATTCCAGAGATGGTATTTCTTATTGTCAGGCACGGGCCTGTGTGTAATTTCTCAAGTCTGCCTTTTGTACTGACTGACCGGAGCTAAAGTGATTTTTTGGACACTGAAGTCGATTTGTCACAGTGATGCATTGATGTAATGATTCCCCTCATAAAACTAATGCCAAACTGCAGTCTGTGCGGAAACTGGAATTCTTTTCTCCAGCTGTGATCTTTGAACCTCTCCGGAAGATGACCTTTGGCCGGCTCTTTTGTGCCGGCTGCTTGGCGGCGGCTTTCGGCCAGAAGCCCCACGGCTCTGACCTAGACCTGGGGTAGAGGGGTGACCCTCCCGGACGGAGCACCTGCCGCGGGGATGGCGGGCTGCGGGCCGGTCTGGTGCTCACCGTGCTGCCGTCCAAGCCCAGCCCCGGGGGACTCCCCCACCCCCGGACCTGCCCAGGGCCGAGCCCGCCTGGTTCCCGTCCTCTCTTTACTGACTGCCGCTTCTTACCCTCAGGCACGTCTGGGAGAAGGATGGGGTCGCCCTGGGCACGGAGAGCAACCCCCGCATCCGTCTCGACAAAAACGGCTCCCTGCACATCTCGCAGACGTGGTCGGGGGACATCGGCACCTACACCTGCCGGGTGCTCTCGGCGGGGGGCAATGACTCTCGCAGTGCCCACCTGCGCGTCAGGTAAGGGTTCAGCCTGCCCTACCCCCCCCCCCCCGCCGAGGAGGCACACCACCATCTGTGTACCCTGGCTTCGCTCCCCTCTGGGAGCATCCCCAGGCCGTCCCCCCAGCTCAGTGAGGCCCCCTGTCAAGAGCAGGGGAGCCCGGGGTCGCCTGGGACAGGGAGCCCCGGAGGTCAGAGAGCAGTGCCTCCCGGTGGCTGAGCTGGTGGCTGAGGTCGAGGCATCGCCAAGTTCAGACCTCACAGCCGGCCCTCACCACACCCCTCCCCTCCAGGCAGCTGCCCCACGCCCCCGAGCGCCCTGTGGCGACTCTCAGCACAGCGGAGAGGCGGGCCATCAACCTGACGTGGGCCAAGCCCTTCGATGGCAACAGCCCCCTGCTTCGCTACATCCTGGAGATGTCGGAGAACAGTAAGCCTTCCACCGCGGCGGGGTGGGGGGACAGCCCAGGGCCAGGTTCCAGCCCCCCACGTCTCGGTTCTGTGCCTTTGAGCAGACCTCCCGGAGGCCTCTGTTCCCTGCAAAACAGGTGATGGCGTCTACCTCCTCGGGCCGCTGTGGCCGTTGAAGGAGATGTGTCTGAGGTGCGGGGCTCAGGGCCTGTCACTCTGGAGCCTCCAAGCTGGTGGCAATTCTCTTCTCTCTTTATCCTCCAAGCCCCGCCAGCTGTGAACTGCCACACTAGCAGGCCTCGTTTGAATGGTGTTTTCAGTACAGTTTGCCTGGAGCTCATCGATTTGGGGGGGGGGGAGAGAAAAGACACCTGCATCTCTGTTCCCATGAGTCCTTCCTTCCTCCCCAGGACCCTCCAACCCCCAAGGACCTGTGGGCTAAGGGGACCCAGGACAATGATGTGACCAGCTTCTACTGGATTCAGTTGGGGGAGGCCACTCCTCTGCTGGTCCAAGCAGGGCTCGACCCCTGCTGGGCTGGGGGTCAGGCACACGGCCTCCGGGATGTCCACCTCTGCCCCCACCCTCTGTCCTTGCAGACGCCCCCTGGACCGTGCTCCTGGCCAGCGTGGACCCCGAGGCCACCTCAGTGATGGTCAAGGGCTTGGTGCCCGCTCGCTCCTACCAGTTCCGCCTGTGCGCAGTCAACGACGTGGGGAAGGGACAGTTCAGCAAGGACACGGAGAGGTGAGGGGACCAGATGTTCTTCCCTGGCGGGTCTTGGGGACCCCGCTGGCTGGAGGGGCTGAGGGGAGGCTGCCGGTGGCCGAGACCGATAGGGCCACGAGGGGCCTGGCTGCGTGCAGATCCTGGCCTTCTGGGACTCAGTGACCGCCTCTGTAGAATGGGGTAGCATTGCTCACACGTGCCCCACAGGGATGCCACCAAGATGAAAGACCACACGGGGCGGGGGGGGCTGGGGGGGGGCTGCGAGCAGTGCCCGGGGCAGGATCAGCCCTGATTTAACCGTCCCTCTCCCTGGGAGCCAGGCAAGTTCAGAGACTGCCTGCATTCTGCCTCTGCCTCCCCACCGGCTGCCATCCCTGTTACTTGGACGTGACGGATCTCCGTATCCAGTGCCTTGCGCGACGCCGGGTCCTATTAAGCTTTCAGCGAAGCTTTTATAAAACTGATGAAAATTAAGGAAAACCAGAGGGTGATCCATTTTCAACACCGCCCAGTCATACCCACTTACGTCGGAGGCGATTCTGGCCACTTGAGTCCCGTAGCCAGAGGGCCACCTCTATGGAGAAAGAAGCGAGAAGTCAGAAGGACAGTGACACAAATCCCATGCACCAGAGCGCTCCTTTTTGATGTTTGTTTTTATTTTTTCTAGACATATGGAGACTGTAACTGACACATAGCACGGAGTGAGTTGAAGCCGTGCAGTTGCGTTGAGACAGAGGCATATTGTGGTACAGTCACCACCATAGCGGTGGTGGACGTGTAAGATCTGCTTTCTTAGCAACTTTTAGGGGTACGATGCGGTATTATTAGCATTAATCACCACGCTGTGCTTCAGATCCCAGATCTGTTCAGCTTTAGTATCCTCCCATGCCCCCCGCTCACCAGCTCTCGGCAACTCCCACCCTCCTCTCTGTTTCTCTTAAACTCGCCTGTTTTAGATTCTGCGTAGCAGCTCATACAGTACTTGTCTTTCTCTGTCTGACTTCTGTCACTTAGCATTACGCCCTCAAGGCCCATCCATGTGGGTGCAAATGGCCAGATTTCCTTCTTTCTCGTGGCTGAATAATATTCCCTTAGATGCGTCTACCACACCTTCCCGATCCACCCATCCATTGACAGACACTTAGGGTGTTTCCACATCTTGGCTATTGTGAATAATGCTGCAGTGCACATGGGGGTGCAGACAGATCTCCGAGATCCTATTTTCATTTCCTGTGGATGGAGAAATACCTAGAAGTGGGATGGCTGGATTATACGGTAGTTCTGTTTTTAATCTTTTGTGGGGCCGCCATATTGTTTTCCACAGTCGAGGCTCCAGACTACATTCCCGCCCACAGGGCACGAGGGTTCCCTTCTCCCCACATCCTTGACGATGCCGGTTCTGTTTTGCCTTTTTGATTTTCCATGATAGCTGATCTACCAGGTGTGGGGCGATACCTCACTGGTTTTCAGTCACCTTTCCTTTTCGCCCACCTGTTGGTCATCTGTGTGTCTTCGTGGGGGAAATGCCTGTTCAGATCGTCAGCCTATTTTTAGATTGGGTTGGGGCTTTTTTCTTTTTGTTTTTCTTTTTGTTTTTGCTATTGGGCTGTATGAGTTCTTTATATATTTCAAATATTAGCCTCTTATCAGACATATAGGTTTGCAGGTGTTTTTCCATATTCCATGGATTAGCTTTTCATTTCGTTGATTGTTTCTTTTGTTGGGCAGTAGCTTGTTAGTTTCCTGTGGTCCTACTTCCTTATTTTTGCTTTTATTGTCTGTGCTTTGAGTGTGTCATGTCCAGAAAATCGTTGCCCAGACCAGTGTCAAAGAGCTTTTCCCTGTGTTTTCTTCTAGGAGTTTGATGAGCTAAGGTCCTATGATTAAGTCTTTGATTTTTTTTTCATTTTTTTCCTTTAGAATTCCAGCTAATTCGATTTTTTATTTATTGAGAGAGAGAGAGAGAGCACGGGGGAGGGGCAGAGAGAGAGAGAGAATCCCACCTAGGCTCCATGATGTCAGCCCAGAGCCCAGTTCGGGGCTCCAGCTCACGAACCCTGAGATCATGACCAGAGCCTAAACCAAGAGTTGGACGTTCAACCAACTGAGCCACCCAGGCATCCCGTTTTTGAGTTAATTTTGGTGATGTGTCAGATAGGGGCCATTCCTCTGCATATGGCTGTCCAGTTTTCCCAACACTGTGTATTAAAGAGATTTTTCCTTTCCCCATTGAGAAGAATTAATATTGTTAAGATGTCCATATTACCCAAAATGTCCATGTGTGAATTCAATGCAATCTCCATCAAAATTCCAATGGTGTCTTTCACAGAATTAGAAAAAAAAAACCCCACAGAACCCTAAAATGTGCTTGGAGCCACAAAAGACCTTGACCAGCCAAAGCCGTCCTGAGAAAGACCAAAACTGGAGGCATTGCATTTCCTGATTTCACACTATACTAGAAAGCTGTAGTAATCAAAACAGCATGATATTGGCTTAAAAATAGACACTTAGACCAATGGAACCGAGTAGAAAGCCCAGAAATAAACACTGACATATATGGTCAGCTGATCATTTACAAGGGAGCCAAGAATGTACTTGGCCGTGTAAAGGATTCTCTTAAGTGTGGGTACGCAGAGCTCTGGCTTAAATCAGATCGTTTGGTTTGGCCCCAGTTCTCGGGAGCTTGATTGAGTCTTTCTGGCTCTCACTAGGGGGAATGCTACAGGGGTCATGACATCCTCACAGGAAACAGAGGTGGCAGATAACAGGAGGGCAATTACAGGAGAATTGATTCACCCACTGTTAGTTGAACATCTACTGTGTGCCCAGCCGTGGGCCATCCACTAGCGGCGCGGAGAACAATGTGGACAGGGCCCCAGCAGCTCAGAACTACAAAATCCCAACCACAGAAAGCCTCAGAGTGTCAAGAAATCCCCCCTCCACTTTCTCCAGGTCTTCGGGCTTCATTTTCAAACCCTGATTCATCTTCCTGATGAATCTTCATGCTAACAACCCTGATTCACGAAGAAAAAGGGTCAATCACCCTCACCGCGGGCTTTACAAAGAAGTAGGAGTGTGCAGTCCATGTTGCACGGCTCTCTGTCAGAAAGGAAAACCATAAAAATAAGCTGAAAGGGAGAGACATCCATCAAAAATAATTAACTTTCGTTTTTAATGGATGCACGTCAGTTTTGTGAACAATACACCGCATGGAACACGGTGTCCCCTGGCGATGCCGGAGGAGGAGACGCGGTGGCGCTCGCTTCCGGAAGCTGGCGGTGGGCTTGCGCACGGGCCTCCCCAGCCCCACCCGGCCTGCCCGGCCCCGGCCTGGAGCTCTGCTGGTCGGAAAAGGAAGCCTAGTGACAGTGTCCCACCAGCCTGGGACTGGGAAGTGAAAAACACGCCCACTTCTGAAATCCCTGATCACATATGACATCATCTCCAACAGCAGCCGTTTGGCATATGAGGAACGGAGGCCAAGGTCCCTTTCGTGCACAGAAAACACACACATCTGGTGCTTTATAGTGTTTTAAAAATAGTCATATATACATGGTGTCATTGGCGCCTCAACCAGGCTTACGAAGCAGGCAAGCGGAGCTCTATTATTCTCCTTTAAAGGAAACAAGAGCAGAGAGGTTAAGTGACTTGTCCAGAAGCACACAGCAATTGTGCAGAGTCATCCAGGAAGAGAGCAGCCTCCTCACTTCCCATCAAACTCCTGTATTTGCCCTCAAGACTAAGAGTAGAAAAGCCCCCCCACTCTTTTTTTTTTATGTTTATTTATTCTTGAGAGAGAAAGACAGAGCGTGAGCAGGGGAGGGGCCGAGAGAGAGGGAGACACAGAATCCGAAGCAGGCTCCAGGCTCTGAGCGGTCAGCACAGAGCCCGACACGGGGCTCGAACTCACGAACCGCGAGATCGTGACCTGAGCCGAAGTCGGACGCTCGACGGACTGAGCCCCCCAGGCGCCCCTGCCCCCACTCTTTTTTTTAATGTTTATTTATTTATTTCAAGGGGGAGGGGAGAGACAGAGCGCACATGCACGTGCATGCAAGCAGGGAAGGGACAGAGAGAGAGGGAGAAAGAGAACCCCAAGCAGGCTTCACACAAGCAGCGCAGAGGCTGACGTGGGGCTCGATCTCATGAACCGTGAGATCATGACCTGAGCCAAAATGCAGTCGGACACTTAGCCAGCTAGGCCGCCCAAGCAGCCCATCCCACCCACTCTCCATGTTTTTGTGCCCAGGGTCTCCCTTCCCGAGGAGCCCCCCACGGCCCCTCCGCAGAATGTCATCGCCAGCGGCCGGACCAACCAGTCCATCATGATCCAGTGGCAGCCGCCTCCCGAGAGCCACCAGAACGGCCTCCTGAAGGGCTACCTCATTAGGTAGGCGTCCACCCCCAGGAAAGGCGGGGCAGCCCACACTCAAGGGGAGGGTCGGGAGTGGATTGAGAAACAGCAGGTCCTTGTCCATCTAACAAGGACCCAGGAAAAAGAAATGCCTTCACTATGTTATGAAGGACTTGGGTTAGACATATAGAAGAACTTCCAGAAGCCAGATCCTTGGGAACCAATGGGAATGCTTGAGAGAGGAGGTAAAATGTAACGTCCTCAGGGTCGTATAGACGGGCAAGTCTGCCACGTGCCCCTGCTCCCCAGGACAGGGTACAGGGAGACAGGTAAATATTCAAGGGGGCAACCCCCCCTCCCTGGGAAACCAAAACTATCCCATTGGAAGCCAGTTACTGGGCAAAGAACTGGTCAAAAATGTAGACCCCCTTTCTTTGGTCCTTACTGCCAAATGAAGCCCGGATATATAGACTTTTATGTCTACCCTTGACCGAGTCCCTGATAACCTCAGACTGAGTTATTAAGTGCTATTAATTTGGTTTTGCAAATTAAAATTAGCGTAAATTGGAGTCACGGAGCGTTCATCAATGTTCTGAATTCTGGCTGGCTGCAAAGTGCACCTCTCTTTTCCCATAGGCAGACGCTGTCCAGAAGAAGTTATGGTTGAGTTGACTGCTCCATTATCCGTTCATTTTGTTGTGAGGTTTTGGTGAACCCACATCGGCAGTGGTTCTCAAAGGGTGGTCCCCGGACCAGCAACTGCATCAATTTGAATGCAAATTCTCAAGTCCCACTCCTGACCTACCCAACAGGAAACTCTGGGCTGGGCCCAGAAAACCCGTGTTTTACAGGCCTTCCGGGGGGTTCTGATGTGCAGTGCGCCTCTGTGAACCACTGCTTCTAGGTGTTATAACCCAGCAAAATAATCTGAGGCTTCTCATTTTCCAGAAATGGGTAGAGGCTATCCAACCTCCAAAATTTCGCCTGAACAGACCCCACCTCTTTATTACCGTGTGTTCTTTTTCCCGTGGAAAGTAGAAATTCGTAGAGTAGGGAGCCTCAAGTATTTTCTCTCCACCTAAGTGAATGGCCATCTAAAGGGGGAGCCACTTATTTGGAGAGAAAAAGAAAATGAGCCCAACCTTTGTTGGACATGGCTCTCCATCAGTGAGCCCTCCAAAGTGAGACCAGTGTGATCTCCCCGGAACCCTTACTGTCCGTGGTTATCTAGCCATCTCTCCAGTGTCCTCCGCCAGCGAAAAGAACAGACATCCACGAGCCCCGTGCTATCCAGGGAGACAGCCATTGGTCACCTGTGGTTATTGACTATAAAGTAAATAAAAGTACAGGCTCCCAGTGTCAACCACATTTCAAGTCCTCAACAGCCTCAACAGAGCTCACGGCTGCCATATTGGACAGCGTGGGTATGGAACATTCGCGCCTTGGCACCCGGGTTCCTGGGCATGCGCCCTGCAGGCTGACTCCGCGCCACCGCGTCCTGCCTTCCTCCCCTCAGGTACTGCCTGGCCGGGCTGCCTGTCGGGTACCAGTTTAAGAACATCACGGATGCCGATGTCAACAACTTGCTGCTGGAGGACCTCATCATCTGGACCAACTACGAGATCGAGGTGGCCGCCTACAACAGCGCCGGGCTGGGCGTCTACAGCAGCAAAGTCACCGAGTGGACTCTGCAGGGAGGTGGGTGGGGACTGTGACCACGGAGGGCTGGTGCTTCTCTCTGCCCCGGGCCCCCACCTGTCGGTCCTGTGCCTGTCCCGTCCTGCCTCGGCCACATTCACCTAGTCCTGAGCTATTGCATGCTGCCTGGGGCTACCCCGTGGGGCGGGCGTGGGGGGTCCCGAGGGAAAGAGGAGTTGGGGGAGCGTGAGGAAGGCGGAGGCTTCAGGGGGACAGGGACCTCCTAGGCAGTCCACATGCACAGGATCGTGAAACAGCTCGTGCAGAGTATGGTACATAAAATCCTTCCCCTGAGTATTTTCACATCCATCACTCGTGTTCATTGGTGCCCTGTGAAATGGGTTGGGCACGTTTTATTAAACCCACACTAATCTAGAGGAAGATGATGTCTCAAGTCCACAGAGCAAGGGAGGAGCGGGGGTGGGCAGAGCCCGCAGACCCCATCCCTGTGTTTGCTCTACTTAACCCGGAAAGACTGACCGTGCCCCCTGCTCCCCCCAACCCTGCACCTCTGCCCTCCTCCAGTCCCCACCGTCCCTCCTGGCAACGTGCATGCAGAAGCCACCAACTCCACCACCATCCGCTTCACCTGGAATGCCCCCAGCCCCCAGTTCATCAACGGCATCAACCAGGGCTACAAGGTATGCAGGGCCTCTCCCTGCCCCAGGAGGGAGGGAGGGAGGCTGCGGGCTTCGGAGGCGGGGGGGAAGGGGAGAGGTCCCCCGTCCTTCTGAAATCATCGGTTCAAGCCAATCAGAGGACACATGGTCAAGGCCAAGGGCTCAGGGGGGCCGCTCTAAGGCCACACCCGGGCTGTGGGGGGTCTGGACACCACCCAGACTGTGACCCAGTGCAGGGGAGCTTTCTCAGTGAGACTGGGGTGTAAACGAAACCAGATTTTTTTCAGGCTCAAAAACACCTGGGCGTAGTCATGGCCTCAGAAAAATCCAGAAGCCACCTCTTACTGCCAAGCTGTGGCTCTAACAAGCATCCTGCTGGGACACATAGGCTTGGCACATGTACTTGACCCCACAGAGAGTGTGGTTAAGGGCACAGGACTAGGACCCTGATAGATGTGGTTATGATGCCAGCTCTGGCCTTGCCCCTCGCTGGTCCCCTGGACAAGTCCTGTAAGCTGTCTGAGCTTCCCTCCTTCCATAAGTGTTTATTGAGCCCTATTATATAACCTGTTCTAGCGGCTGGAAAACCAAAATAAATTCTCATTTCCTCATTTGTGAGTGAGGAGGATAATGACATCCGTCTCTTAGGGTTGCGTGAGGATTAAATGAGATAATATTTGTAATTCGTTAAGCACAGTGACAAACACGGTAGCAAATGCTCAATGATCGTGGTGGAAACATATCCATCTGATCGGACTGCCCTAACCGAGTGCCGCAGTCCGGGCGGCTCACGCCACAGGAATGGGTTTCCTTCAGTTCCGGAAGCTGCACGCCTGAGGTCAGGGTGTCGGCAGGGTTGAGTCCCTCCGAGGCCCGGGTCCGTGTGGCCGCCTTCTCGCCGTGTCCACATGTGGTCTTTCCTGTGTGTGTTCAGATTTCCTGGTCCTATAAGGACCCCAGTCTCGCTGGGCTCCGGACCACCTTAATGGTCTCATTTTAACTTACTTGCCTCTTTAAAGATGCTCTGGCCAAATACAGTCACATCCTGCGGTCCTGGGGGTTAGGACATCCACACGTGGATCTGGGGTGGGGGCGGAGTTCAGCCCATGACAAGTAGGAACAGCAACAATAGTAGTAGTTGTAGTCATCATGTTGGTGGTGGTAGTACTCCTACCAGCGCTGGTGGTGGTAGCGGCAAATTTGCTTTAATTGTAACTCTGCTAAAAAATCAGGACTTTTAGGGGCACCTGGGTGGCTCAGTCTGTTGAGCGTCTGACTTCGGCTCAGGTCATGATCTCACAGTTCGTGGGTTCAAGCTCTGCACTGGGCTTTGTGCTGACAGCTAGGAGCCTGGAGCCTGCTTCTGATTCTGTATCTCCCTCTAGTTCTGCCCTTTCCCTGCTCATGCTCTGTCTCTCTCTCTCTCAAAAATAAATAAACATTTAAAAAATGTTTAAGTAAATATATAATCATTAAAAACTGTTTTAAAAAGATTAGTAAAAGTCAAGACTTCTCAACCATCCCTTCCGGGAACCCAGACCTTGATCCCACACCCGGGTCTCTGCCCTCACGCCATGCCAGCCCCCACCAAGAAAACTGAAGGTGGATCGCACAGTGCGTGGTCTACACCACGCTTTATGGCTGTGCCCTCAGCGGCAGGTGGGAGGAGGGGGTGGGCTCCTCTCTCCAGATGCGGGAGGCAGCGCATGTCAGGGGTGGCCCACCAGGGAGCAGTCTAGTGAAGGGGAGACACTGCAAGCTCTGGCTTGGAGCCCAGAGCCCGGTGACCTCGTAGTGACTGCAGACACTTCCAGAAGGCTCCCGCACTCCCTCTGTTGCACGTTTGCACATGGGGAGCACCCGAGATGATCCCTAGGATGCACAGCCTGGGCGGTTTCTGCTGCAAGCTGGGGGTGGCTGGGCAGAGAGGGGACCGAGATTAAAGCGTTGCGACGGGGGCGGGACCGTCCAGGGCCCGGGTGCACCTGCTGCCACAGCCTCTCCCCCTCCCAGGAAGACAGGGCGCCAGGGCCGCGCAGGGCTGTCCTGGGGCAGCGAACGCAGCTGAGCGGTCTCCGCGCCGGCTGCCTGGCTGGCTGGAAGAGCCTCCTAATTGGGACTCTGGGGGGAGGCAGGGGAGGGAAGGGGAGGCTGGGGCTGTGCGAGGAGCCGAGGATGCTGAGCTGGGAACAATTAGCGTCTCGCTGCCAGTGCTGAGCTCTTTCACGGATTGGGGGCTGGGCTGCAAACTTCTTTTTTAAACGGTTTTCTAAATGTTTTATTTATTTATTTATTTTTGAGAAAGAGCGCATTAGGAGAGAAGGGACGGGGGGGGGGGTGCGCACAGGATCCAAAGCGGGCTCTGTGCTGACAGCAGCGAGCCCGATGTGGGGCTCTAAGTCACGAACTAGGAGATCATGACCTGAATCCAAGTCAGACGCTCAACCACTCAACCGACTGAGTCCCCCCCCCCCACCCAGATCCCCAGTGCCCCTGGGCTGCAAATCTCTAAGGCAGAGGCAAGTGGCCGGGACAATCCAGGCAATGGCCCAGACAGAGTAGGAGGAGGCCACAGAAGCCCACCTGATATCCGGGTCTGCTTGGTGCCCAGCACCCAGTGGCTGATCAGTAAACGTGGGCAGGAATGCACTGCCCAGATATTTCAAGCAGAGGAGGGCACCTTCCCAACGTGCAGGGCGCTTCCCGCAAGCCTGACGGGATGCTAAGGCTTGACGCACCTTCTCCTCTCAAAATAAGTCAGTGTTTTACCCTCACCCCATTTTTTGGAGAAGGAAACTGAGGCACGTGCGGCAAATAACTTGTTCAAAGTCAGAGTAACTGCAAAGCTCAGATTCAAACTCCAGAGCCTACGCCTTTCCTTGCATTAAAAAGGAAATATGTCGTATGGGTTCATGGTAGAATGATAGCTATAACTTGATTTTTTTTCTAAATAGAAACGAATGTAAGCGGGCATTTTCTATCTTCTTTGGGCTTTGGTATCACAGGGAGGAAAAAAGCAGAGCCTGTCGTTTGCATAACTGCAGTGAGAATGGACTCCACCCACCCTCACCTTTTAATTGTTTTTTTTTCTCTCCATAATATTTTATTGTTAAATTGTTTTCCATACAACACCCAGTGCTCTTCCCCTTAAGTGCCCTCCACCGTCACCACCACCTCTTTTCCCCCACCTTTTAATTGTTAAAATTGGGGCACGTGGGTGGCTCAGTCGGTTGAGCCGACCAACTTCCGCTCAGGCCATGATCCCACAGGGGTTCGTGGGTTCGAGCCCCGCATCGGGCTCTGTGCTGACAGCTCAGAGCCTGGAGCCTGTCTTTGGATTCTGTGTCTCCCTCTCTCTCTGACCCTCCCCTGCTCACACTGTCTCTCTCTCTCTCTCTCTCTCAAAAATAAATAAAAACATTTAAAAAATTTAATTGTTAAAGTTTCCCAAACCTCTACAAAAGTAGAGGGAAAACTGTAATGGCTGAAGACCATGATGCATCCCGGCTTCAGCAAGAACCAGCTCGTGACCAAATGTGCTCCTTCTATTCCCCAACCCTCTGTCTCTCCCCCCAAATATTTTTAAGCAAATCCCAGGCCACTGCATCATTTCCTCCCTAAATATTTCTGCTGAGAAATATTATAAAGCCTTTGTTCAGGACACAACCACGTCCCCGCCCGGTCCTCCTGGTGCCTAAAAACACCAAGCCCCCTGCTCCCATCAGATACTCTGCCAGCGCTCACATTTCCCTGATCGCCACGCCATTTCTTTTACTAGTTGGTTTATTTGCTTCAGGATCCGGATGGGGTCCACACGACTCCAGTCGGTTGGGTTTTTTTAGGTCTCTGCTGACCTATAGATTCTCTCTCCTTCCTCTCTCTCTCTTCCCCCTGTAATTTATTTAGTAAAAATAACTTAATCATGTGCCCTATCGAATTTTCCACAGCCTGGATTTTGCTGATTGCCTCTCTGTGGGGTCATTTAGCACATTCCTCTGAACCCTGTATTTGCAGTAAATTGGAACTTAGAACCAGAGGCTTGATCAGATTCAAGGTTTGATGATTTGTTTTGTTTTGTTTTTTTCCAAATATTACCTCCTAGCTGGTGTTGCACATTTGTATCAGAAGGCATAAAGTCTGGCTGTCTCTCTTACTATCGTGCGGTGACCATTGATCATCCTGTGTGACCTGTTGTTTCAGCAGGGTTGCAAATTGGGGATAGTCAAATATTATAATTCCTCCTTGATTTATTGGCTGAAACACATTCCAGTAAAAATATTTTTCCTCTTACGAACTTTCTGGTTACCCAAAGGTTCAGTTTATCTAGGAAAAGCATGGTAAGAGCTTAGTCTTTTTTCATCACTTAACAATTTTTAGGAAAATGAATGTGATTCCTTAGCATTTTCTGAAGTGACAGATGGGTTTGGATTGGGGGGGGCATCTTTTTGTCTTGTTTTGGTATATTATTACGTACTTAAGGATTTTTAACACATCTGATATGTTTCAACTGCCATTAGTATTTGTGTTGATGCCACATTGACCCATTGTTGGCCTCTTTGGTTGGTGAGTCCTTTTGACAGGGTCCCCAACAGTCTGATACCTTCTTTGCAGTCTGTCGGGATGGTCCAAGGTGTCTCCAGTTCCTGCACTGTCCCTGGGATCAGCCCTATCTTCAAAGACCCTTGTCCTTTCCAGTAGGAAATGATGGTTAGACACCAAAATCCAGGCAATAGGGTGCTCCTTGTTCAAGCACTGGATGCCAGTTCTAGGCTCTGTTAATGGACAGCTTGGAAATAATGCTTCTTCTCCCTCTTCCCCTCTTCCTCCTCCCCCTCCTCCTCCTCCTCCTCCACTTCCTCCCCTCCTCCCCCTCCTCCCCTCCTCTCCCTCCTCCTCTTCCTCCTCCTCCTGGTAAAATGCATACTGATACTTCCAACTCAATTTCAGGAATATAAGCACTTTAGTAATCTTCTTGGCCTTTGTCTCTCTGAAAATCCAGTTCCTACAACACGAACATAAGTACCTGTCTACTTTATCCCCAAAACCCCCACACCACCGCCGTGACTACCGAAAATAGTGTCCGATTATTTGCAGTGCTTTGCGTTCCTAGGGTGTATCCGCTTGGGAGGTACTCACAGGGCTGTGCTACAAAGTCTCTGGAAATAGTTTCTCTCTGTGTAATTTCGCTACAGCTCAATACACCGTTAGGTTCATGTGTTTCATTCCAGTTTCGATTTTCAGGGATTGATTTTATAATTTAATTCTGTCGTGTAATTATGGAACATATTTACATGGCCCCTGCGTTAAATCTACAAAGTAAATTCAGAGAAAGTCGGCCTGAATTATGGTCCTTTCCCTCTCCATAGGTTTGATTTCTTTCTGCTTGCTTGTTTTGGTTTTTCTTTTTTTTTTTTTTTAAGTTTATTTCTCTATTTTGAGAGAAGTGAGTGGGGGTATGGGCAGAGAGAGAGAGACAGAGAATCCCAAGCAGGCTCCGCTCAGTATGGAGCCTGATGCAGGTCTCAGTCCCACCATGACTGCGGGATCATGACCTGAGCTGATATCAAGAGTCGGATGCTTGGGGCGCCTGGGCGGGTCAGTCGGTTAAGCATCCGGCTTCGGCTCAGGTCATGATCTCGAGGCTCGTGGGTTCGAGCCCCGCGTCGGGCTCCGTGCTGACAGCTCGGACCCTGGAGCTACTCCCTCTCTCTCTGACCCTCTCCTGCTCGTGCTGTCTCTCTCTGTCTCTCAAAAATAAATAAAAAATGTTTTTATAAAAAAAAGAGCTGGATACTTAACTGACTGAGCCACCCAGGCGCCCTTGTTTCTTAAACATAAACAAATGCATACATATGCAAATGTCATCCTCCCCTTCTTAGATAAATGACAGCCTTGTCCACACACTTTTTCCATCCTGCTTCTTTATTTCCTGTATATTCTGGGGATCCGTCCGTAGGAGTGTGGAGATTCCTGGTCCCCTCTTGACATCTGTATTGGACTCCACCATGTGGCTTTCCCGCAGTTGGGTCAACCAGCTCCCCAGTGACGACATTTGGGTAGTTTCCAGGCTTTTACTATAATAAACATTTCTGTAGTGAAGTAGCTTTGTGCCTATATATCTTTTCCTAGTTTTCACATTTAACTTTGGAATAGATTCATAGAAAGGAAGTTGCTGGACCCAAGGATAAGTGCATCTAGAATTTTGCTACTTTTGCCAAATCCTTCCATTATTAATTTAATTTTTGAACTTAATTTTTTCAAACAGGAAATATTTTTACATGACTCAAAAGCCAACAAAAGTAAACTGATAGATGTGTAGCGGAAATCTCCATCCCATTCCAGTTTTCACGTGCCTGGTTCTGGCCCACCCACCCAACCCTGAAACTCTCCCCACTCCTGGCAAACACTGTTGTTAATTTCCTGCATATGCTTCTAGAATGTTCTGTGTGAATCCGTGCACGTGCAAAGAGAGAGACAGAGAGAGAAGGAGAGACAAAAGGAGAGGGAAAGAGAATTTCTCTACTTTTTTGTTAGCTCCTGCATCTAGCAGGCCATACCTGCCACCCCACTCTCTCAGTCCCCGTAACACGCTGCCTCACTCCATGCCTCCTCCTGGCAGCCAGCAAGGCCGCTATCACTGTTCCCTATAATAGCGGGAGGCTCAGAGAGGTTGAGTGACTTTCCCAGGGTCACACAGTAAGTGACAGCGCTGGGTTCCGTTGTCCCTCCTCCCCACTTTGCACATTCTGCTCCCCACACATGACACACCCCACCGGCACCTCCAGTGACAGGGCCTCTGCTTCCTAAGGCGGAGTTCCCGTCCCAGGAACCTAGATCTGGTGCCGCTCCCCCAGCACACAGGGCCCCCGGACCCCCCACCCAGGCTCAGGACAGCCCAAACTGCTTGGACTCTGAGACCAAGGGCCTGACCGAGCCAATTGACACTGACCCTGGCTAACCAGAGCAGACGCACAGACAGCAAAGACAATCCCAATGCCCACCTAACAGCTGTGCGGACCTTTGGGACACAGGCCTTCATCCTGGGTCTGGGGGGCGGTCAGGGGAACAGGTGTGTGGAGAGAGTCTGCAGATCTGAAGCCAGCTCCTGGCCCGTCCACGCACACCAGCCCAGGCCCAACCTTCGTGGTCTTCAGTTCCCTTTCTGCAACGGCACAGGGCAGTGACTCCCATCCAGTCCTCACCGCGGTGACGCAACGGGACTGGCCGGGGGTGGGCTCACCTCAGTGCCGGTAGGAACTCACCAGACGGCGGCCTCGTTGTGAGTTCGCTTGAACAGAGTCCCACCCCAGGGCTGCCCAGAGCCCACCTCCTTTCAGGGACTAGACGGCGCAGAAGGCAAGTCCTCCGCAGCTAAATGACAAGTGGCTCACACTTGTAAACATTCTGAAGCAGCCTTGGTCCCGCCACCATCTTGGGCTTTGGGCCTGGAAGTCAGATGACGGGGTCCTTGCTCAGAAAACCACACGGCCATCACCCTGTGCACTGCTGGGTCGTTTTTGAAGACAACTCCTTTGTCCTTTATTCCTGAAATAATGGCCGTGGCCATAATTGGCCTCAACTCAATAAAATAATATTTACCCAGATTTTGCACTTGCTGGGGAACACACCACACAATTAATTCTAATGGCGTAATTAATTCAAATTTACATTAATTAAATTAAATTAAAACATTAAACTTGTTTCTTAATCTACTCCAAAGGAGTTCAGCAATGTAATTGCTATGAAACAAGATAACCGAAATAAGGAGGATATTTAACATACTTATTAAATGCCACTTAGTATTTCTGATTAGTATTTTTAGGGTCTAATTAGTGTCTAATTAACTTGCTATAGGCTATCTTTTCACAATACCAATTAAATTTCAAAACATCCTTTATAAACACACAGCCATGAAAAGGAGAAGATGAAGCATTGTTATAGGGGTGAGTTAATCAGGAGACATCAGCACCGTATTGTTTTAAATCTATAAATACCGGCACTTATTAAAACTCATCAAGTATTGCTTTTCACCATTAATTGCTAGTTAATCAACTTCAAATAAACCGAGAACTCTCTGAGACCAGCTGTCATTGGTGGAGACAGATGAAGGGCTCAGAAAATAGGCATGTGAGGTGACAGATCAAGAGGCAAGAAGAGGGGCGCCTGGGGGGCTCAGTCGGCTGGGCGTCCGACTTCGGCTCAGGTCATGATCTCAGGGTTTGTGAGTTCGAGCCCCGCAGCAGGCTCTGTGCTGACAGCTCGGAGCCTGGAGCCTGCTTCGGATTCTGTGTCTCCCTCTTTTTCTGACCTTCCCCCAGTCACGTTCTCTCTCTCTCTCTCTCTCTCTCTCTCTCTCTCTCTCTCTCTCTGAAAAATAAATAAACATTAAAAATTTTTTTAAAAAGAGGCCAGAAGAGAAGGAAGGGAGGCAGGAGGCACACATGTCCCAGGCTGGGTGTGCAGAGGACAGGTCAGACCAAAAGCCATGCTGAGTTCACAGACAGGTTTTCTTGCCAGTGCTCCGCCTCCAGGGCGTGGCTCAGACTGAAATCCCAACTTGGAACTAGAGGAAAGGCGTAGCTGAGATGTCCCCAAGGGACACTCTGTCTGGCCCAGATAAGCTGCAGGAGCCCCGGTGTTGGAATCTGAGCCCTTGAGCTCCCCACTGGCTGTGTGGTATCGGGGGCATCACTGAACCTCTCTGAGCTCACCTGTGACACACAGGGTGGGCTCCATGCTCAGAGGGAGCCCCGCTTCACCTTGCGTTTCTTTTTTTTTTTTTAACTTTTTTTTTTTTTAATTTTTGAGAGACAGAGACAGTGTGAGCAGGGGAGGGTCAGAGAGAGAGGGAGATACAGAATCAGAAGCAGACTCCAGGCTCTGAGCTAGCTATCAGCACAAAACCCAACACGGGGCTTGAACCCATGAACCATGAGATCATGACCTGAGCCGAAGCCAGATGCTTAACCGTCTGAGCCACCCAGGCGCCCCTCACCTTGCATTTCTTAAAAATTGTTGAACCAGGGGACCCTGCCTTTTCATTTTGCACCGGACCTGCTCCTTCTGTAGCCGATCGGGTAAAAACCTCCCTTGTGAGAGAGCGCTCAGCCGGTGCCTGCCCAGAGCCAGCTGCTCAGTGAACGCACTGCAACAAAGCAACCTCCCAGGAGGACAGAGGCCCGCGGCTTGTGGCTGGCTGCACGGTCACCCCTTCCCTGGGAGGAGGGACCCTAGGGAGCTGGGCTCCTAGACTCTCTCTGTCCATTGGCCCAGACTGTGGGAGAGCACTCGGCCTCTTCTGGAACGTTCTTGCTGCCCTGCCTGAATTGCTGGCCTCTCCCCAGCTGATTGCCTGGGAGCCTGAGCAGGAAGAAGAGGTTACCATGGTGACTGCCCGGCCCAACTTTCAAGACAGCATCCACGTGGGCTTTGTGTCTGGCCTGAAGAAGTTCACCGAGTACTTCACCTCTGTGCTGTGCTTCACCACTCCCGGGGACGGGCCGCGGAGCACCCCCCAACTGGTGCGCACCCACGAGGACGGTAGGCACCGCCCCGCCCCCACTGCCCCGCCCCCTCCCACTCCTCTGCCCAGGAGCCAGACAGCCCTCCAGGCACAGGGTGACCCCGGCCTTGCCTCCCATCCCAAAGTGTCCCTGGCCCGCACCGGGCTGTCTTGCAGACAGCGGTGTCTCTCTGGATCTAACTGGCGTTGGGTGGGGTGGGGGCCCCTTTGGGGTACAGTGCCGGGACCTGTGGGACACCTGAGCTTCAGTGAAATCCTGGACACGTCGCTGAAAGTCAGCTGGCAAGAGCCAGGAGAGAAGAATGGCATGCTCACAGGTAGGCATCTCGGTGTTACTGAACCCGGGGGGTGAGACAGGGTCATCCAGTCCATCCCCCTGCCTTTGACAAGTGCTCGTCCCAAACCTCCCTTTGTTAGAAAGCACTCAGAGGAGCCTCCCAGCCCCCTCTGCGCCCAGGTTGTCCCATGTCACCTGCCGCTGGCCTCAGTCGGCCACCATGATGACTTAGCCCCTCCCACAGTCCCCACCCCACAGGGGGGCCTCCCACCGAGGCTGTACCTGGGGCCCCAAGCCACCATGTCCCCAGCTCCCCCGGCCCTCAGTGCTGCCACCGCATGTCTGCCAGACTAGTGACGAAGAGAGAAGCAGAGCCAAAGGGCCAAAGCTAGCGTTTGGTCACAGCCAAGCTCACACCACCCCCTGGGGACGCCCCCCCCAGGGTACCGGATCTCCTGGGAGGAGTATAACCGCACCAACACCCGCGTGACCCACTACCTGCCCAACGTGACCCTGGAGTACCGCGTCACGGGCCTCACCGCGCTCACCACCTACACCATCGAGGTGGCCGCCATGACCGCCAAGGGCCAGGGCCAGGTGTCCGCGTCGACCATCTCCTCCGGGGTGCCTCCAGGTGCGTGCCTCCTCTTGGGGACTCCCGGCCTCTTGGGGTTCTCCTGACCGATGGCTTCCCTTTTCCTCGGGAATACCGGCTTCCTTCCCACACAGCTCTGCCCCGCCTTGGGTCCGTGGCCCCTTGGCTTCCCCCGCAGGGTGGGCTTACTTCCCCCAGGAAGGCACAGTCCCCCCAGGACCCCACCGCTGTCTCGTCCACGCCCCCTCCCACACCAGGGTCTGGATCAAGCCGTGGTATTTCCGAGTCAGGGGAAGATTTCTCACTGTCCCCAGAACGTCCAAGTGGGATTCCAACCAGTTGAAGCGTTGGTTGGGAAAGAGGTAGAATTAAGTGGGAATTAACGTCTCTTAAGTTTTTAATGTTTATTTTTGAAAAAGGGGCTGCGGGGAGGGGCAAAGAGAGGGAGACACAGAATCCGAAGCAGGCTCCAGGCTCTGAGCTGTCAGCACAGAGCCCGACACGGGGCTCGAACTCATAAACTGTGAGATCATGACCTGAGCCGAAGAAGGAGGCTCAACGGACTGAGCTGCCCCCCCTCCCACCCCTCCTTCTAATCTTCGTGATTGGGTTTCGGAAGGCAGAAATGGGCTGTGTGTGGACAGGGAGCGGGGAGGATTCTTTCTGGAAGCCTCTGTATGCCCAGCTCCCATTTCCCAGTATGGTCAGCCTCCCTGTGGCCCTGAGAGACGGCCCCCCCTCAGCCCCCAACGCTGTGTCAGGCCCCTGGTCCGGACACAGAGCCTTCAGTGCAGGAAGAAGACTGTTGGAGGGCTGAAGCTTGGCCCTGCTGTTCCTAGGAAGTTTCTAGAGAAAGGGTGGCACACAGCTGCCCCCACCCCCGCCCAGAGTCCCTTCTCTGCACCTGATCACCTTTCCCTCCCTGTTTCCAGAACTCCCAGGGGCCCCCACCAACCTGGGCATCTCCAACATCGGCCCCCGCTCCGTGACCTTGCAGTTCCGGCCAGGCTACGACGGCAAAACCTCCATCTCCCGCTGGCTGGTGGAGGCCCAGGTAAAACCGGCCTCTGGGGTGCCCTGCCGCCCGGGGAAGCCAGCTTCCTGGCCCTGGACCCGCCCTGCCCTCGAGCGCCATCCTATGTGTAGTCACATCTGGGGGAATCTTCAAGCGCCTCTGTCCGACGGCCAAACCCCCAGAAATGCCGGCAGTCCCCAGTACCGCCTGCGTGTCACCTAACTGCCGCGTGCGCACCCCAGAAGTTGTGGGGTCTCACCTGGGCTGCACCCGGGGCGCGTTTACAAGTTCTCACGCCTGGGCTACCCCCTCAGAAGTTCGGAATCTGAGTTAGTGGGGGTTTTCGAGGTGTGCCAAGGCCAGGGTGTGCAGCAGAATCACCTGGTGAGCCTGGTAAACCCAGATTCCTGGGTACCAGCCCGCAGGATTCTGATGGGCTGGGTCCAGGGCCGGGCCTTGAGTGGGGACAGGGTTCTAGTAAGCATTCCCCCAGATTCGATACAGGACAGCTCAGGGGTCACCCTTGAAGTCATGTTTAAGGGCCTGGAAAGACGGTGACCCCACTTGGTGCCCCTCGGGGCCCTGGGGTTGAACCAAGACCTTCCTTGGGGAGAGGGCTTGACCGCTTAGAAGGTGGGGCACTGAACACCTCAGCCCCACGGGCTGGGCAGGTCTAAGCGCGTCTTCCGGTTCCAGGTAGGCGTGGTTGGGGAGGGAGAGGAGTGGCTGCTGGTGCACCAGCTCACCAACGAGCCCGATGCCCGCTCCATGGAGGTGCCCGAGCTCAACCCCTTCACCTACTACAGGTAACGGGGCAGACGCGGGTGGCCGGGGGCAGCAGGGGTGGACACTGCCCTGCCCGGGGCGGGCTTTGGCCCCAGGGTCCTGCCCTCATCGTCTGGCTCACCCCCTTCCCCCCACCGCAGCTTCCGAATGCGCCAGGTGAACATCGTGGGCACGAGCCCACCCAGCCAGCCTTCTAGAAAGATCCAGACCCTCCAGGCACCCCCTGACATGGCGCCAGCCAACGTGACCCTGCGCACAGCCAGTGAGACCAGCCTGTGGCTCCGCTGGATGGTAAGGCTCCCACAAGGGGATGGGATGACTCCTTGGTCCCTGTCATCCTCAAGGTCATGGGTCAAGGTCCCACATCAAAGGACCACGAGAATACCCATAGCCCCTTTCTCTTTCCTTTGCACCTAGTACCTGGTAAGGTGCCCGATAATCATTCTCAGCCAAACGAACAAATCCCTCATGTGGTAGAAAACACTGCGTCTGTAGGTGCCAAGCATTTTCCCTGTTCTGTTCCATTTAATCCTCCCAGTAATCCTGTGACGAACACATCACCATCGACATTCACAGCTAAGAAAACTGAGCCTCAGAGAGGTTAGGAACCCACCCGAGGCCACACAGCTCCCAAGTGGTGGGTCTGAGGATCAGGTGTAAGTTGTCCTATCGGCACTGAGTTAGTGAGGGGTTGCTTCTGAGGTTGGGCGGCAGCTGAGGGAGACCATCCCCCAAGATCAGGGTTCCCTGTCCAGGGTCACTACCCCAGGGGACCCCGCACAAGGTAATAATGCGAACATGCTGAGGGCTTTCTTTCCTGCCGGGCACGTTCTGAGTGCTTTACTCAAAGTCAAACCCAGGACCCTCTCCACAGGCTTGTGACAGCAGAGTGAGCCTGGCCCCTATTTACAGATGAGGAAACAGAGGCAGAGAGACGCCAATTAACTGGCCCAAGAAACCGCCCCCATCCCCCCCACACACACAAATCCTCCCACGTCCTGTAGTTAACAGCAGGGCTCGGATTCCCAGCCCGGGGAGCCTGGCCCGCAGAATCCACAGCCCTCACCACGGAGCACTCTGCCCGGCTTCCAAGGATCAGAAGAGGACATTTCTCTCCGACTCCTTTCCTCCCGACGGCTGCCCCCACAAAGCAGCAATCCAGGAGGTTCGGGAACCATATGAGAATTCTGAGCCTGACAGGGGCGCCTGGGTGGCTCAGTCGGTTAAGCGTCCGACCTTAGCTCAGGTCATGATCTCGCAGTCCGTGGGTTCAAGCCCCACATCGGGCTCTGTGCTGACAGCTCAGAGCCTGGAGCTGCTTCAGATTCTGTGTCTCCCTCTCTCTCTGCCCTTCCCCCACTCATGCCCTGCCTCTCTCTCTCAAAAATAAATTTAAACAAAATTTAAAAAAATAAAGAATTCTGGGCCCGACAACTGTGGGGAACTTCTCTTCTCCTTAAGGAGCGCTGGGAAGACCCAGGGTGACCCCACTTCGCCAGCCAGCCTGGCCGCATAACTCTGTTTTATTTCCACTTGCACAAAAAACAGCTTACAAACCCCCACGCTGTGGGATTTACTAGAAAGCCGTGACTCCCTTTCACTTAGGCGGACGCCGGATGAAAGGAACTCGGTACCGTCAGCCCTGGACCGTTAGTTATTAATTACGATTCTCCTCTCAGAGGGCCGGCGCCCAGCGAAGCTGTCTTTCCGTCCAGCTCAGTGGCCCCGCGCACCATACTCAGCCCCCCACCCCGGGGCGGGTGCGGCCCCTATTACTGCTCACAGAGCCCCTTCCCTCCTAGGCCCCCCTCCCGGCTGGCTCCCTGCCTCCCTCCGGCAGCTCATCTTAAGGTTTCCAAATGCTAAAAGACTAGAGAGTCTGATGCCCAAGGGGCACTGGAGGAGGAATAAAAAATTGCCGCACCGTGCAGGGCCCCAGGGACCTCCAGACCCGTTTAATGGTGCGCAGCCCGTTACCTTTCCCTTGCAGGTAAGACAGCGTGTGCTCTAGGCCCATCGATTGCTGTCTTAATGGTCTCTGGTCGGCTTCACTAAGTGTCTCCAAGGGCAGGGCCTGGCAGGAGTCAGTGAGAATGTAGAGAGTGAGGCAGAGGCCGAGGGACCAGAGGAAGTGGGTCAGAATGTGGGCAGCCTGAGGACCATGTGCTCTTTGGGGCCCCCTGGGGATGCAGAATGACAGGGAGGTGAGGGCCTGAGGGCCCCCCAACCCCAGCTCTTCCCCCTTCGGAGAGAATCTGAAGGCCGAGCCCTCAGCTCACACCTGCTTCAGATCACAGCGCGCCCCCCCCACCCCCACCCCACGCAACCTTCACACACCTCCCCTGCTTATCCACACCGGCCAAGTTCATCCAGACGACCTTGAGCCGGCAGCCACAGCCCCAGCAGCCTAGGAAAGGAGTCTGTCTTTTCTCTTTGCTGAAACTCAGACCAGAAGGAGGCTGAACGTGCGGCAGGAGAGGAGGTTGAAGTTTGCCAATAGAGGGACCGGTGCTCCGTCCACGCTCGAGTTGCTGTCCCCCCCCACACCGGCTCCTCCAAGGGCGGGTGTGAGCTGAGGCCAGGCGTGTTATAGGCAATTAAATAAGTGTATGTTGGCAGCCTGAGCGAGGGAGTTAAGTGGGAGAGACAGCCAAGGCCAGAGGTGCTGTGCTCACCAGCGCGTCTCCTCCCCGGTCCAACCCCCTTGGCGGGGGAGCAAGTTTGCTGCGCACCAGAAATGGATGTGGTGCCTCCTTAGAGCTTGGGGCAGAGAGACAGGGAGGCAGGGGGAGCCGCCAGAAACACAGACTCACACGATCCAAGCTGCAACCCGGGAGCGCACCTCACATGGGCACTGACAGGTTGAACAGGGGTGGGGTGGGGGCTCGGTAATCCTGTAGGGCTCCCTGGAAGAGGGTGCATAAGCCAGAGAGTCCCACACCCCGGACAGGCCCAGCCTCCCAGCAGCTCCACCGCCCTGCCTTCCCGCAGCCTCTCCCAGAGATGGAATACAACGGGAACCCCGAGTCGGTGGGCTACAAGATCAGATATAGCCGGGCAGATGGCCGCGGCAAGACGCTGAGCCACGTGGTCCAGGACCGCGTGGAGCGTGAGTACACCATCGAAGACCTGGAGGAGTGGACAGAGTACCGCGTGCAGGTCCAGGCCTTCAACGCCATCGGGAGCGGGCCCTGGAGCCAGATGGTGACAGGCAGGACCCGGGAGTCAGGTACTGCCCCCTTTGCCACCCCTGTTCCTGGCAGCCTGCATCTGTGATGCCCCCACCTTTGGCTCTCTGCCCGCAGGGCTTGCCAAGGGCACAAGAGCTGAGCCGTTGTTCAGAATAAGCCCAGGCTCACTTTCCTGTTTGTGCCCAGTCTCCTGGCAGAACACCCTATGCTCTTGCTGTGTCCCCCACCATCTTCCCACTGCTCCCCAAACTAGGGGGGTTCCCACCCCTGTGGGTTAACCAGTCTGCACCTGCAACGTGCCCATCTCTGTGCCCTCGTCTTAAACCCTGACACCCAGTAGTGCCCACAAGAGGCTGAGATGGGGAGGTCAGAGGAGCTCACAGAACATTCCAGAAACAGAAGCAGCAGCTCATAGGAGCCTGACAGGGTCACCCACAAATGATGAGCCCCCAGCCTGCTGGCAGCCCTCATTCCTCCACTTGTAGGGAGCTGTTCTTGAGACCTTTCCAAGGACATCCCTCCCCAGCCAGTCCCTCCTCACCCTTCACCGCTGCACGGGCTGGAAATGGGGTCTCATCCTGACGTTGGCCTGAGCTAACGTTCGGGAGGCAGAGGAAGCATCTGTCCTGCTCCAGGACCAACAGGGGCCCTTGCAGGGTAATTGCAACTCGGGCACTGCCTGCCTGCCTCCCCGTGTAGGGCCCACTGTGTCCTGAGCTCCTCTCTGGTCCCTTTCTCCCTCAGTCCCATCCTCCGGTCCCACCAACGTGTCTGCGCTGGCCACCACTTCCAGCAGCATGCTGGTGCGCTGGAATGAGATCCCGGAGGCTGACCGCAACGGGCTCGTGCTAGGTTACAAGGTGAGGCCGGGACCCAAGGACGCCCCGTCCTCATGACCCCAGGGGCCTGGGTCTCCGCCTTCTGGAGTGGACACACAGGGTGGATCCCCACGGCTGTGCTCCAGTCGGCAGGGCAGCCACGGAGTCCTCCCTCAGGGCTGGGAGGCATCCAGGAAGGCCCACGTCCTTGGAGAAGCCCCCACCTTCCCCCAGGGCCCCCAGGAGGCCACACTGGCCACCCCCAGTGCACTCAGCCCCTGACGCCCGGTTCCTATTACCTTCTAGAACGGCTCTCATAGTTGCAGGCTTCAGCCTGGCTCACAAGCTGGGACTTGTGACCATGGCCACTGCTGGCCATGTGACCTTGAGCAAGTCATGCCCCCTCTCTGGGGCTGTTTGCCAACCTGAATGTTCTCTGAGGCCCCTCCCAGCTCCATGGCCGCGTGCAGCTTTGTGTCCCCGGCTCTCCCAGAACCCAGACTTCACAGTATCCCCTGACCCTCCGGGGCCAGGCCATTGCAAGGAACCCCTGCCCCCCCTAAGCCCGATTCCCACCTGCCTTACTCTGGGGATGAGACTTGGGGAAGGTGCCGGCGGGCAGGACCCAGGCCCAAGGCCGTCAGCCCCTGCCCTGCGCTCGGCAGGTGATGTACAAGGAGAAGGACTCAGACGCGCAGCCCCGGTTCTGGCTGGTGGAGGGGAACGCGTCTCGCAGTGCCCAGCTCTCGGGGCTGGGCAAGTACGTGCTGTACGAGGTGCAGGTGCTGGCTTTCACGCGCATCGGGGACGGCAGCCCCAGCCACCCGCCCGTCCTGGAGCGGACGCTGGATGACGGTGAGTGTCCACCCCCGGGGAGGCCGGGGGCTCCCCTTCCTCCTGCCTGCCCAGCGCCGCCCCTCTGGGGTCACCCTTGGCCCCAAAGCGAACCACGGCTTCAGGCTTCTCCTGTGGGAGGCAGGTCACCGACCCCAGCTCCAGGGGATGCTAATTCCGGACGGTGCCTCCCTGAGGAAGAAGTCATTCGAGGACCGTTTGACGCCTGCTTTAGTCTCTTGAGCACTCTTTGGGACACGTGCGCAAAATAGAGACTTGGCCTCCGTTTGGATTAGTGTTTGGCCTGGGGTGCGTTCACTTTGAGGACAGATCTGTGCAAGGGGGAGCCTTGATTTCCTGGGCCCCAGTCTCCAGGTTTGGTGTGCAGACAAGGGGCGCCAGCGGGGCTCCAGGCCTCCGTCCCTGCAGCAGAACTTTCCGTCAAAGGCTGACTGACGGGTCCTTCACTCCCTCCCCTCTCCCCACCCCGCAAACACTGCCGGGGTGCAGACAAGAGTGTAAAAGGAAGCCCCAGCACCATATGTCCACACAGACTAAAGTTATAAATCAACCTAATGGTCTGTTAAATTCAATATGTCTTAGCCTCCTGGCTTGACCTGGAAGGCCAAGTTCAAGTTTAGAAATCTGAGGCTTTCTGTAATTCTCTGTGGGGATGAGGCAGTGTGAGAAGGGCAGCAGCCATCCTCCCCCTGCCCCGCTCCCTTCCCATTCTCTCCCCTGGCGCATGGCATTCAGTCTCCATCCACGAGCCCCACACAGCTGCCCCCTTGGCCACCCCTCGGTCCAGAGGTGTGATTCTGGAGGGCGGACCTGGGGAACAGGCCCCCGCAGACCCTGGAAAAGGAGGGCTCGGGCTCGGGTGGACGGAAGTCAGAATGGCGTTTTGTGAAGCACAGACCGAGGACCAAGCCCCCTTGCCCAGTGCTGAGGACAGTCCTGTGTGTCCATATATGTGCACATGTGCCCGGACACCAAGCTAAAAAGGAAGCTGGAGCCTGGTCCCTTCCAGTTCTGCCAAATAATGCCTGTTTTGAGGGTAGAAACTTCACCAATAGCATCTTTGTGTCCCTTGATGGAACTCAGAGCCACACACTCCACAAAAGCTCACTGGGCTGCGTGTCCCCTTCCCCTGTGGCCCTGCCCACCTCTTCCACTAGAGCTAAACTAGGCTGGGGTGGGGGGGTTAGTGCAGCTGCACCATCACCTGCTTCTCCTTCGTCCCCTCCAGTCCCGGGACCGCCCATGGGCATCCTGTTCCCAGAGGTGAGGACCACATCTGTGCGACTGATCTGGCAGCCCCCCACTGCCCCCAACGGCATCATTCTTGGTAAGCCTGTCCCTGTCCCGTGCCCTGGCTGCAGGCCGAAGGAGGAGGCATAAGTGTAAAGGAGGCCAAAGCGAGACTAGGGCCAGAAAGGGTCCACGTCTCCTCAAGAAGGATTTTGAGTTTTATTTCTCTCGTTAAAAATATTTTGGGGCCCCTGGGTGGCTCAGTCAGTTAAGCGTCCAACTTCGGCTCAGGTCATGATCCCGCAGTTTGTGAGTTCGAGCCCTGAGTCAGGCTCTGTGCTGACGCCTCAGAGCCTGGACCTGCTTTGAATTGTGTCTCCCTCTCTGTTTCTGCTCCTCCCCCACGCTCTGTCTCTCAACAATAAATAAACGTTAAGGGGCGCCCAGGAGATTCAGTCGATTAAGCATCTGACGTTGGCTCAGATCATGGTCTCACGGTTCGTGGGTTTGAGCCCTGCGTTGGGCTCTGTGCTGACAGCTTGGAGCCTGGAAACAGTTTCAGGTTCTGTCTTCTTCTCTCTCTGCCCCTCTTCCATTCTCTCTCTCCCTCAAAAATAAATAAAAACATTAAAATTTTTTAAAGTAAATAAACGTTAAAAATTTTTTGAAAAAGTAATAAATACGTTTGGAGGGCATGATCATGGTTCAGGTTCCTTAAGGACTATTCATTAGCTTTATGCCCCCCAATACCCCACGAGGCCAGCCATCTGGTAAACCTCGGCTGCTGTTTGTAAGTGTGGCCAGGTGAGGGCGCACTCGCCAGCTCAGCACAGCCAGTTCGCAGAAGCATCTTTTCATATTCAAGATTCCCCCCCTAACACATGCGCACAGCCCTTCGGAGGGGAGACTCACAGGGTTGAAGTCAGCAGCTGTGTGAACTCGGATCCCTCCACAGCGTCAGCCCCCGCACCTGGAAAATGGTGGGCTGCACTCCCTGTGCCCGTCCAGGGCTCTCAGTCGTACCGGGGTCCCGCTGCACCTGGAAGGAAGGCAGCGTGGAAACCAAGAAGGGCAACCGCTTAGAAAGACAGGAGCTGGTCACTGCACTCAGTCACTTCCTAGCAGGTGGTCTGGCCCTCTCCAGGCTCAGTTTCCTCACCTGAAGCTGGTATAGGGGGTCACAGACTCTCTGTATAGAGCGCCCCCTACAGTCCCGCTCCCCAAGTGGCAGCTGAGGACGCATGAATGACGCAGACGGCTTCAAGCAGACCAGCCGCACAGCCAAGGTAGCCCGAGTGCAGACACTGTGGTGGCCAGAGAAGGAACAGCCGTGTCTTGGAGCACTGGGGACACAGCCCCTGTCCTTTCTTCCTGCAGCTTACCAGGTGACACACCGGCTCAACACCACCACTGCCAACACGGCCACGGTGGAGGTGCTCGCGCCCAGCGCCCGCCAATACACGGCCACCGGCCTCAAGCCAGAGTCCGTCTACCTGTTCCGCATCACAGCCCAGACCCGCAAGGGCTGGGGAGAGGCCGCCGAGGCCTTGGTGGTGACCACGGAGAAGAGAGGTGACTGCGCACTGGGGCTGGGGCGGCCTGGGGAGGGTGGTCCCAGCCAACCCAGCGGCTCCCATCCTGTCCTAGCAGGTGGCCGGAGCTCAGCCAATTAAGAGTCGCATTGCTCTGACCTGGAGTGGAACGTGGGCTCAAATCTCTGATGTCCGGGTCAGTGAGGGCTCTAGAGGCTTCTAGAAGCTGAGCTGGGAGCTCCCCTCCCAAGGATCATGCTCTGCCTCTGCAGAGGGAGGGTTTTCTGAAGTGAGGGTTGGTGACACCAACTTCCTTCCCCTTTCCCATCAATGAAGACGCTGTCCATTTGGGTGGAGGAGGGGCCCCCACCTGCCATTGGCCTGGGGCCCTGAGCCGGCTCCTCCCCTGGGGTCGGGCTCCCCTGAAGCAGGGTGAGACCCAGATCCCCGTGAAAGTGGTTCATCAGATCGTGTGCCCAGGAAAAACCAGTCGGACTGTGGTTCTCAACAGGGGGCCGCTTGGCCCCCCTGGGAACGCTGGGCCACGTCTGGAGACCCTGTCACCCGAGGGAGCTACTCCTGGCATCTCCAGCGCACAGGATGGCCCCATGCCCCGCAACCATGGGCCTCAAGGGCTGGAGTGGAAGCCCAGCTGGGGCAGGGCAGACAGCAGAGCCCCTCCCAGCAATGCCTGGTGCGGCTGCGTCCCATCAGTCAGGGACAGCGCAGGTCCCATCTCGGCTCTGGGCAGGCGGGGAGCACAGGAGCTGGGTGTTCCTACCCTCTGGCTTACCAGGCTGCCCTCGGGGGGTGTAAATCCTCAGGCACCCAGGCCTCTTGTGGCCTCAGCACAGGTCACGGGCCAGGAGCCAGGGTGCTGACTGTTGGGACCTGAGTGCATGTGGAGAGGGCCGGGGCAGCGGCCATCACCTCCTTCCCCGCCCTGGGGAAGCTCACCCCTCCCCACCCCCTCCGTTGCTGACTCACCTACTCCTACCCCCCCACCCCACCCCCCACCACCTCCCAGACCGCCCACAGCCCCCCAGCAAGCCGGTGGTGCGGCAGGAGGATGTGAAGGCACGCAGCGTCCTGCTGTCCTGGGAGCCGGGAAGTGACGGGCTGTCCCCCGTGCGCTACTACACGGTCCAGACCCGCGAGCTGCCTGGCGGCAGGTGGGCGCTGCACTCGGCCTCCGTGAGCCACAACGCCTCTGCTTTCGTGGTGGAGAGGTGAGGCCCGGGCCCGCCGGCCCAGACAGCACCGGGGCAGCTCCCGGTGGGCGGAGCGGGGGGCGTCCTGACACCTCTACATGTCTCCCACCTCCCGGGACCCTCCTCCAGTTCCGTCCTAACCTCCCCCCCCCACCCCCACTCTTGGATCTCTGTTAGGGCTGCCTCTTAATTATCTATTTCTGGAGTCTGGAAGCCCCCTTAGTGAGACGCTTGTCATCCCTCATTAGCGATTCCGACCGGCCAGACAGCATCTCCTTTCCTCCTCCCTCTGTCACAGGAGAGTGGAGCTTGCTCCGAAATTCCGGCTTCGGTTTAATTCCCAGCGGGTCGGATTTTTTATATTCCGGTTGACGTGACCAAGAGTTTTTGAGCAAGACTTTCCTCCCCACCCCCCACCCCCAATAAATCAAAAAGGAAGACATTTGCCTGGGGATGAAACGTTGGTTAACTCTTGAGACTCTTGACCCTTCCTAAGTTCACTGAATTCTAGAAAGGGATGGCGTTTCTGGCAGGAGGGAGTTTGCCAGGAGGGAGTGTTATTGGTGCCGTCCTTGCGGCTTGGTGCCTGTGAGGTGGGAGATGTGAGGACAGTGGCACCCGGGGACCTACGACTGAGAAGTGGGGCTGACCCCCAGGCTGGCATCATCCCAACCCCTGGGCCCTGCTCGTCCGCTGTCGCGGACCTTCTTTTTGAGCTTCGATGTTCCCGCCTGTGTAATGGGTCAGCACCCCCTGCTCCCCGCTTTCCCCAAGCAGGGATGGAGGGGTGAGGCATCAGGGGATGCCTCTGTTCACTGAACCTGATTGCCCCTGTAGACTCAAGCCCTTCACGTCCTACAAGTTCCGAGTGAAGGCGACCAATGACATTGGGGACAGCGAGTTCAGTGAGGAGTCGGAGCCGCTGACCACTCTGCAGGCCGGTCAGTGCCCCGCCCTCGACTCGGATCTCTTTCTCTTGGTGCTTCCTGGGCACTGGCCTTCTCTTCCGAGGGGAGGGGCCTCCAAGGCAGGAGGCCCTGTGTCTGGCTCCCTGGGCAGAGTCCCAAGGAGGTCTGAGCCAGAGGGACCTTCGCCAGGCATGGCGGCTCAGGCCCCCATGCCAACACACATGCTAATATTTTCCTTCTCGGATGTCCCCAAGCCCATGGCTGACCCCGGAAACCCAGTGAAGGGGTTTGGGGGAGGCCTCGGTGGCAGCCGTGTAAGGAGACGGTGGCTACAGGGACCAGGAGAACAGGGCTCTGGGCTCTTGGGTTCAGACTGGGCTCCAGCCCCTCCCCCTCCACACTCACAGAAGAATCTGGCCGCTGGGACCTCCCAGGGGGCCTTAACCCCAGCCCCCAGAGCTCACTTGTCTGTCTCTCTCCCCAGCCCCCGACGAGGCACCCACCATTGTCTCGGTGACACCCCACACCACCACCTCTGTGCTGATCCGATGGCAGGTACGGCCCAGCAGCCAGGGAGGGGCCCGTGTCCCAGGAGGACTGACGCCCGCTCCGTGCGGGGACCAGAGGGCTGGGTCGTCACATGCGCGTGCACAGACACGCCTCTCATCCCACTCTCCAGATAACCGTCCGGAGCAGGTGCTCCTACAATCCCCTTCTGCAGATGAGGACCCAGTTCTCAGGGAAGTGACATGAACGTCCCCCTGGTCACCCAGCTAGTCGGTGCCAGAGTCAGGTGTCATGCCCTTAGGTCTGCCCATCCTGGGACAGAAAAGTGCATGGGGCTCTCAGGGCCCCCAAGTCTCCACGAAACTCAGCCACTGTCCGAAAAGGGGTCCTGAGTGAGGAACGAAACACAGGTGTGCACACCTCGCCTGGACCCGGACGGGACTGCTCCCCTGTCACAGTGGACAGGAACCCATTGTTCGGGGACAGAGGACCCTCTTCGTCCTCGTCTCCCCCAGTTGGTGCCCCTTGGTGGGCACTGGTCTCCTGCCATGGCCTGAGGGTGCAGCTCAGAGACCTGGGGCCCCGTATGTGCCCACAGGATCCTGCCCCGCCCCGTATGCTCTGGAGCCCAGACCCTGGACTCAGCAGATCACCCACGGAGGCCCCAGAGCGGCAAAAACCTTGTCCCTGCTTTCTGGCGTCGGAAGGGGCAGGCACCAACTTCTGTCCACCTGCAGCGCCCCCCGGTGGGAAACGCCTGGAGGAAGAAACAAGAAGGGGCCCCCCTCTCCCTCCCCAGCCCCAGGCCTCCCTGGAAAAGGACACCCCCCTCAGTGAAAAATGACCTTGTGCGGCTGGAAGCCGGGACGCGGCTGGCAGAGATGCGGGCCGCCCTGGTGTCAGGGGCAGGGAGGCGCCAGCAGCCCCTGGGGAGGCAGTTAATGAGCAAATAAAAAGCAGAACCATTTCAGCAGGCTTTAAAAAAAAGGTATCATAAAAAGTAGCTTCCGCCTTCTCCCAAAGCCTGTTCTCCAGCTCAGCTGTGGATGGGAGCAGAAACATGAGGAAAGGCAGAGCAGGAGGTCTTGTCCTGATTCCCAGGACACGCTGGGCAGGTCACAGGCGGAGCGGCCAACCTGCTGAGGGAGGCTGGTGCTGTGGGAGGGCGTCCCTAGGCAAGGAACAGTCTGTGAGAGGAGCCCGATGCTGCTGTGTGACCTTGGACAAGTTCCTTACCCTCTCTGAGCCTCGCCTTCCCCCTCCGAGAACGGGCATGGCTTGGCGACCCCAGTCACCCCCTGCCTGTCTCACAGGGGATACTGCAGACCTCAAACAACCTCATTGCTTTGTAAATTAAAAATGCTCAGCGTCATGGTGCCTCTTTCCCTGGCGGAGAGGCCGTCTCTGCTCTGTGGTTGTGGGAGGCAGGATGGGGAGGGAGGGGCGAGCAGAGTGAGTTCCTTGCCCCCACCTCCCGCCATTCCCTACCCCCTTCCTCGCAGCCACCAGCAGAGGACAAGATCAATGGCATCCTCCTGGGTTTCCGCATCCGGTACCGGGAGCTGCTCTACGAGGGGCTTCGGGGCTTCACGCTGCGTGGCATCAACAACCCGGGGGCCAAGTGGGCCGAACTCACCTGTGAGTGGCATCTGCAGGGGTGGGGGGGCATATGGGCAGGAACGCTCCCCTCCTCTCCTGGGCTTCCTGGCCTCACTGTGACCTAAGACCCTGCCGCCCTCTCCTGTGTGTGCCCCTCCCCCCACCCCACCCTCGTCCCTTTCCTCTCCGGGGATTTATTAAGCACCTTCTGCATGCCCTCAGACCCTGGGGGCACACACCAGTGAAGAAGACAGAGGCCCCTGCCCTCTCCAAGTTTGCAGACTCAAGGAGGAGCCGGCGTTCCCAAAATAAACTCAGCAATAAATGTCTTAGAGGGTCGGCAAGGCAGACTTGGAGCGCGTATCATAGGGGAGCCAGTGCTCACCCCAAGAGGCAGCAGTCTGGCCCCCTCTGTCTCCTCGGGGAGGTCACTGCTCCGTCCTGGGGTCCTCAGCATCCAGCTTGCCTCTTGCGGTGGGAAAGGACGGAGCCAGGAGCCTGGTGTGACTCCCAAGGAGAGTCGCAAACCCGGGAATGATGTGCTTGCCCTTTGGGTTAGGGAGGTGACTTTGGTGGCAGGAGGACAATGGCTGGCCGCAGAAGACCAGAAGCAGGGGTGGCGGTTAGGGGCTAATGTAATCACAGAGGAGAGGCAGGAGGCTGCGGCCAAGGTGGCCGGCTC
>NC_043716.1:51349018-51363700 GCF_006229205.1 Suricata suricatta | reverse complement strand
GGGGGGGGGGGGGGGGGGGGGGGGGGGGGGGGGGGGGGGGGGGGGGGGGGGGGGGGGGGGGGGGGGGGGGGGGGGGGGGGGGGGGGCAGGGAGGAGGTTGGGTCCCCAGGCAGGTGGGTGAGGAGGAGAGCATGTAAGGTGCTGTCTCTTAAACCTTTTGTGCCTCGTCTTCGAGCAAGCATGAGCAGACAACAAAATGATTGAACGCGCAGCAAAGGAATATTAATAGAAAGACTCGGAAGTAGCTGAACCGACAGCTTGTGCTGTTTTGTTTTGTTTTTTTTTATGTTTTTGCAGACATGTGCTTGTGGTTGTGGTTTTATGTGCCTGTGGATGATCTGGTCATATTTCCTGGTCATAAAATGGTTTCTGGTTCATAGGAGGAAATTAACAACACCGCGATCTCCCGGGGTTTCTGCAGGCGTCCCCCCTTAGACAAGGGAGCAAGTTGGGACAGAGGGTCCCCCAGAGCTGCCCTCAGGGGTGCAGGGCCCCGAGGGGCTCTCGGTGCCCTGTGTGTCCCCTGGCCTCGTGCACTCCCTCTCTCACAGTTGCCGGGCCCCTAACTCACCGTCAGGAACCCAGAGACCCCTTGTCTCTCTGCATGTGCGCTGCCAGGCCCTCCCCCATCCCTCCCCTCTAATCGGGCTCTTTGTGGGGCGGGGCGTGTGTACTAACCTCCTCTGTCTGCTGTCTCCCTCTGGCCCCCTCCGCCTCCCGCCCCGTAGCCCTGTACTCCGTGCGGAACCTGAGCGGGCCCAGCCTCACGCAGTACGAGCTGGACAGTAAGTCCCCCTGCGCGGGGGCTCCCGAATGGGGCCCACGCCGCCTCCCACAGGGACGGGGAGCGGGGCCGCTGCGGGGGACCCCTGACCGCCGGCTGAGCCGTGTGCTCCTTGAAGAGTGGGAACACCCGAGCACATGTGATGGCCACCTGGGCACAGGTGGCTTTCCAGAAACACAAAAACCTAGAGCATTGCCAGGGAGCTGTCCTCCGTCGGGCACAGAATGGAAAAAGGAGCAGCTCTGGTCTTGGGCTCCGAGGTTGGGGGGTGACAGGCGGACCATGAGGGGAGCGCTCCGCCCGCTGCTCCGATGGGTGGGCGTGTACATCACTGCCACCCGCCTGTCCCGTGGTCCTGCACAGCTCTGGGTTTCAGGCTGACGCCCACCTCCAGAGTGAGCAGAACCCCCACTTCCCCCCCAGGGGCCTGGGGGTGCTCCTCACTCTTCTCAGAATTTCTTTAATGCACTCGCTCTGGCAGCACACATCCTAAAAAATATTTTTTAATGTTTATTTTTGAGAGAGAGAGAGACAGCAGAGGCACATGAGCAGAGGAGGGGCAGAGAGAGAGAGGGAGGCAAAGAATCTGAAGCAGGCTCCAGGCTCTGAGCTGTCAGCACAGAGCCTGACTCCGAGCTTGAACCCACAAACCGTGAGATCATGACCTGAGCCGAAGTGGGACACTCAACCCCCAAGCCACTCAGGCGCCCCCCGCCCTTGCTCTCCTTCAAAGTCCATGGGCCTCCGGAAGGCCCAGAGTTTGGCCAGGGGAGCCCGTGCTCCGTAGGAAGCAAAACGAGAGACTCCGCTGTCCTTCCCCTCCCTTCTTCAGCCGGTGGGGGGTGGGGTGGCGGGGTGGTGGCATGGCCCCATTACATTAGGGTGACGCCCCCACCCGCATTCCAGGCGAGAGGCGGAACTCCCCCGCCCAGACTGAGGAAGGGGAGACGGGCAGGGGCCCCGGGAGCGCGGGGAGAACCTCTCAGCTGCACCGGAGCCGGGTGGCACATCCCAGCCTGGCTGTCGGGGCCCATTTTCCCACAGCTGCCCCTGTCTCCCAGCTTCCGACCAGGCATCTCCACCCAGGACCCCCAAACTTGGCAAAAACATAGTGTTTCTTAGTCCAGAATTCACATCCAATAAGCCCCTCATGGGAAGAGCTGCTTGCTGGGGGACAGGGCAGCTGGGAACTTTAAGTATCTCCCATGGTGGGGAATGGGTGACCGTGACCCAGGGTCCTCAGGACGGGGTGACTGTCACCCGGTGTAACCAGGACAGGGGGGTGACTGTCACCCAGTGTGCCCAGGACAGGCGGGAAAGGGAATGACTGTGACCTGGTGTGCCCAGGGCAGGGCGTGACCGTGACCCGGTGTGCCCAGGATAGGGGGTGACCGTGACCCGGTGTCCCCAGGACAGGGAGTAACTGTGACCCAGTGTGCCCAGGACAGGCAGGACAGGGGGTGACTGTGACCCGGTGTGCCCAGGACAGGCAGGATAGGGGCTGACTGTGACCTGGTGTGCCCAGGAGAGGCGGGACAGGGGGTGACTGTGACCCGGTGTGCCCAGGACAGGCAGGACAGGGGGTGACTGTGACCTGGTGTGCCCAGGATAGGGGGTGACCATGACCCGGTGTCCCCAGGACAGGGAGTAACTGTGACCCAGTGTGCCCAGGACAGGCAGGACAGGGGGTGACCGTGACCCGGTGTGCCCAGGAGAGGCGGGACAGGGGCTGACTGTGACCCGGTGTGCCCAGGACAGGCAGGACAGGGGCTGACCGTGACCCGGTGTGCCCAGGAGAGGCGGGACAGGGGCTGACTGTGACCCGGTGTGCCCAGGACAGGGGCTGACTGTGACCCGGTGTGCCCAGGACAGGGGCTGACCGTGACCCGGTGTGCCCAGGACAGGCGGGACAGGGGCTGACTGTGACCCGGTGTCCCCAGGACAGGGGCTGACTGTGACCCGGTGTGCCCAGGACAGGCGGGACAGGGGCTGACTGTGACCCGGTGTGCCCAGGACAGGCGGGACAGGGGCTGACTGTGACCCGGTGTGCCCAGGACAGGCAGGACAGGGGCTGACCGTGACCCGGTGTGCCCAGGACAGGCGGGACAGGGGTGGCCCATGTGCCAGGGAGAACAGTTTGGTTCACACCAGTGGTCCCTGCATGAATATTAATAGTGTCCCTTTCAGTCTCTAAAGTGTCTAGTACGCTCACTGTCGTCCGGAAGCCAGCCACAGGCGTCCCGCGTCCCGATTCCCGGGGGAGGCGCAGCGTCCCCGGCCACCGCACCACTTCCCCGTTCTTTCCTGAACGCTCAGGCAGGAGCTAGCATCACGGGGGCGCCTGCACAGCCTCCACGCTGCCTCTGTCCCCGCAGGGTGGTGACTTCTCTGTGTTCTCTGTGTTTCTCCCGTCCCCCAACCCCCGCAGACCTGAACAAACACCGACGCTACGAGATTCGGATGAGCGTGTTCAACGCCGTGGGTGAGGGCCCCTCGAGCCCCCCACAGGAAGTCTTTGTCGGGGAAGCAGGTGAGCCCCCCTGCCCTCCCAGCCCCACCCCTGTCCCACCCCCAGGAGTCCAGCTAGAGCAGACATGGGATTCTGGGACCCCAGCCCACCCCAACTCACCTCCTCCTCCCTGAAGCCCACTTGTGCCACTCACTCATGACCTCTCACGCCCTCCAGTGCCCACGGCAGCACCCCGCAACGTGGCTGTCCACGGCGCCACGGCCACACAGCTGGACGTGACATGGGAGCCACCCCCTCCGGAGAGCCAGAATGGAGACATCCAGGGTTACAAGGTATGGGGCGCTCAGGCGGAAAAGAGGGTGGTCCAGAGGGGCAAGGGGCCAGCTTGTGGGTGAGAGTGACCCAGGGGTGGTAGGTGAGAGAGGTGGCCAAGCTTACACCTGCTCCCGCGCCTGTTTGCACCAAACCCACTGAAACCCTCCGGCATCCTCAGAGCAGGCCAGCTCCGGTACCGGACACCGGGCCAAGCCCCCCGCCCCCGGCCACCATCTCCCAGTGCTAACCCAAGACCCCTTCCAGTGGCGCTTTGGCCATCCCTAGTTACAATATCGATTTGGCCAATCAGCAAAAGACCAACTGGCTAATACGCAGCCCTCACCGCTTAAAGTTATTTCTAGATCTTAGACGGTGTCATGCATTACAACAGAAGTCAATGTGTCCCCAGTATTCCGAGGAGCCCTTTAGAACTCCTTCATCCTCTTGAATGCCCAGTGAAGCTGGCAGATTATAAATGTTTGCGCCCATTGTACAGATGAGGAAACTGAGACGCGGTTTAGGTGGCCCGGCAAGATCACAAAACAAGCAGGTAGCAGAGAGTCAGGCTGCTGGAGAGCCTGTGCGGGGTGGAGAGGACGCGCAGAACTGGCAGTGGTAGACAGAATAATAATCCCGTGTCTTCTTGGTCGGAGTCAGTGGCCTTGGCGGAAACCTGAGTCCTGTGGCAGCGACCGGCACCTCTCTGATTCCTGGTGCTGGTTTGCTAGACGGGAGAAAAGCCCAGGGCAGTGGGGGGTGGGCAGGGGTGCAGCCCCCCGGGGGCTTGCCCGGGTCACATAGCTTGTTAACACAGGTGGTCCCAGTTTAACGACAGAAACCCGGATGGGAGTCTCTTTCCATCTGGGGGGCAGGGGGCGGGAAAGAGGAGGAAGGGCATCTTGCTAATGAAGCTCTAACGACAGATGACAGCCCAGGAGTGCCAGCTGGGAAAAAGCTAAACATCGCCCTAGCAGACGCCTCCCACGGGAAGTGGGAGGAGCCGGGGCGGGTTCGCAGCTGCGCACTGGCCCGAGACTGTCTGTCGAGGTGTGGCAGTCTCCAGTTAAAGCGCAGACGCAGGGGAGGTGAAGATGCGCAGACGTCGTGTAAGACACGGCAGATGTCTGCGGGCTCTGGAAAACATTGCGACTGGGGACACTGAAGAACTGCACCCCAGACGTGTGTTAACATCCGCGTTCGTTAACACCGACATTAAGGATGCATTGACTCGGCCAACCAGTGAGCACGGGGGTCAGACTGAGCACTGGCAGGCGCGTCCATACGGCGACGGTCTTGGAGGGACGCGTGTTTATTGAGCTGTTGTTTTGTGCCCAGCGGTGTTCTTAGTCTGGGAGTGAAGCCCTGAACAGAGAGGCAACCTGAACTTAAATCTGGGGAGAAGAAGGCCAGCGGTGTGCAAAACAAGTGACACCTGCAGGTGGTGGGAAATGAGGCAGGTGGAGGGGGTAGAGAGCGTGAGGCAGGGGGAGGTTCGGAATTTTAAATAGGGTCACTGGGAAAGGATTTACGGAGAAGCTGCCACTTGAGCAAAAATGAAAAACAGGGTAAGAATCACATGTTCTTCTGGGAGAGAAACAGTCCACAAAGAGGGAAAGAAGAGCCAAGGTCCTGGGGTCATTGGGTGCTTGGTTTTTACAAAGAGCCCTGTGTGTCCTGGAGTGCTTAAAGCGCGCCATGGTGGGCGACGGTCTGAGCAGTGAGCTGGGCTGAGTCATCCAGAGCCCTCAAGGGCTTCGGGTCTCCCTCGGAATGAGGAGACAGACGTGGAGGGTTCGGGGCAAAGGACGGACACGACTGACTTGGGTTTTTACACAGCTGCGGTGGGTGCTGTGCTGGAAGAAATCTGACATGCGGAGAGCAGGAAACCACAAAGAGATGACTGAGTAATCGCAGTGAGCCAAGGCGGTGGTTTAGCCCAGGTGGTAGCAGTCGGGAGAGGCATTTGCTCCCCGGCTCCGTTTGAGCGGTGGCGCTAGTGGAATTTGCTGAGCTGAATGTGGAGTGTGAGAGGACAGGCAACAAGAATTTACAAGCAATTCGTTGATGGAGCTTCCAGTCACAGAGCAGGGAAAGGGGGTGGAGGGGGGAGGCGTGTGGGGGAGAAGCTGGAGTCAGGTCTAGACATCTGCTGGGCATCCAAGGGGAGACACCAACTGGAGCTACATACACGTGTCTGGAGTTTAGGAGAGGGGGTCTGCGCTGGAGACGTGAACTGTGGAGCCCTCAGCATATAGGTGATACTGAAACTCTGGAGATTAATGTATAGATAGAGAACACAAGACTAAGAATGGAGACCCGGGACCAAAAAAGAGTGACTCGAGTCTCAGGACCAAAAGAACACGCTTCCTGAAGGACAAATCTGATGTACCAAATCCTACTGAGAGCTCAAGCAAGGTGAAATCTAGAAAGCAAGTGTGCAAGGGTGGTCAGGCTGCAGCCCAACAATCTGGCCCTCCACTTGTTGTTGTCAATAAAGTTTTATTGGAACACAGCCACACTCATCTGTTTATACATTGCCCTTGGCTGCTTTTGAGTTAGAGCAGAGACGTGTGGCCTGCAAAACCTAAAGGTATTTATTACCTGGCCCTTGACAGAAAGCTTGCTGAACCCTGGATTACTGCATTAACCAGGTCAAGGTCACAGGTGACTCGGACAGGAGTTGGGGCCAAGGAATGCCGGCTTGGAAGGATTCCAGAGAGAATGAGGGGAGGCAGCGAGTACAGATAGATAATCCCTTATAAGGAGTTTGGCTTTAAAGGGAAAATGGAGCAGGAACTAGAAACAGGCGGGGGCGGGGGGGGGGGGAGGTTAAGATGGAAGAAATGACAACTTGTGTGAGTGCTAATTATGGTCCCGGAAGGAGGGGAAACGTGATTCCAGGGAGAGCAGAAGCGGTGGGAGGGTGCAGTCCTAGGGGAGGCGGGAAGGGCTGGGATATCAGGCTCAAATGTCAGGTATTCCAGAAAGGCGCGGGCAGTGCAGCCTTGGGGGCGGAGGCAGGCGGAGAGTATGGCCACTGGGACTGGAGGAGGAGCAGGTGACACCAGGAGTTTGCAGAAATCTCATCTGATTGCCGCTCAGTGAAGGGGCCTCAGCTAGGAGTGAGGAGGGGAGGGGAGGTGGGGAAGGGATGAATGAAACCTAGATGTGGAGATGCGCAGCGAGCAGACCAGGGCGGGTGGCCAGCCCTCCCCGGGCTGAGCTGTGCTCTGAACTGGAGGGTGATTCCCTCTAGCGGCAGTCAGCTGGGGCGTGTGGCTGTGCACCTGACTTAACAGAGGTGTGCAGCTGGCCCGTCCGACGTGATTAAACCAGAAGGGCGGGGCATTGAAATCGTAGGTACGAGGGGGGTGATTGGGACGAGTCACTCTTACACCTGCCCCTGCCTGCCGGAGGTGTTTACTCATTAGACATGCATGGGACACCAACAATGTGCCAGGCACGGTTCTAGGTGCTTGGGACACAGGGAGCCCCCACCAAGGCGTCAGCCCTCTGCGGAGTGTGCATTCTAGCAGGCCCCTGGCTACCCGTCGGTGGGCGCGCTACGACTCAGCCGCATCCCCCTCGGGGGCCAGGGGTGAGATGGCCTCTGTGCCATCTGCCAGCGGGGGGTCATCTGACACAGGTCTGCTGCATTCGGTGTGCACACACCAGAGCAACCCGCTGAGGGTGCCCCCTTCTGTATGTGTGGCGGCCCTGGGTCCTGAGGCCCAGTCCTCCCCGCACCCAAGAACACGACTCCAGCACTGGCCCCTCCTCTCCCCTGCACCCTCCTTTTCTCTCCGTGGGTTGGGCAGAGAAAGGCATTCTGCAACATGGTTCTTCCTTTGAGTGCCTTTTCCCGACCTCATACTCCTCCAGCCGTCAGCCATTTCTCTGATTGGTCCCTTTATAGGCGAAATCCTCAAAGACAATCTTCTGGACTCTGCCACCTCCAATCACTGCCTCCCGGGGTCTCTTGAACCTGCCCCCAGTGGGTTCTCACCCCTCACCCCCACCACCCCACTAGAGTCCTTGCTGTCCAGGCCACGATGATCCCTGTGTCCACAGGAAGTCAGATGCAGGTCTCACCCTACCTGGCTTAGCACCTGTGTTTGACACCGCAGCCCTCTCCCCGCTCTGAGAAATGCTCTCGCCTCTCCACTTCCCTCCCTGGCTGTCCCAGCTTCTCCCCCCTCCCCCCCCCCCGCCCCTGAACAATGAGGCCCCGAGATCACCTTGTCACTCTCTCTGCATCCATGGTCTTCATGTGCACTCAACAAGTACCATCTGTGTGCTGCCACCACCCGGCTCTCTGCCGTCCGCCTTGGCCTTTCCCCTGCACCCCAGATTCAGCAAGAACTCTGTCCACCGTTGTATCCCCGACGCTGGGAATGGGCAGAGTGCACAAAATGAGTTGAATGAATGACCCCATCAACTCTCTCCCTGATATCTACTCATATCAGAGGAATCCTTTTTTCTTAAGTGGGCGGGGTTAGATACAGGCAAAGATTTTGAGGTAGCCAGATGTCCTCAGTGCCAGGTGGGGACCCTGTTTGTTATTAGCGGCTTCCTCCAGGCCCATGGAGAAATGGAGATCAGTAGCATGCAGAAACCTGCCTGGGCAGCAGATGGCGCCAAATACTTACTGATCGTCCCAGTAGGGGGGAGGGGAGGCTTGCAGCTTTCCTGCGGGGCTCAGCCCAGTTCCAGATGCTGGCGAAGGATGCAGAACCTCAATGCCCTTGAGCACAAACCCCGGCTGAACAGGAAGTCGCTGGACGCAGTGCAGGGCACAGTCACTTGGTGAAGTCACGCTGTTTGTGAATGGTGCCCTGGGGCTCAGCCTCTGCAGTGGGTGCAAACCGTCCCTTGCAGGTGAATCTCCAGGGGCCTTGCGGACCTGCTGCAGGTGCCGGGTGGGCCTGATGCTCTGCGTCTCTAACCGGCCCCCAGGTGATGCCGGCATGCCGGGGTAGGGTCCGCCTCCCCGTGCTTCACCTCCCCGCCTCATGTCCCCACGAAACAGAATTGGCTTCGTCCTCCAGTAACTGTATTCCCGGAACTGGCCCCTTGGCCAACAGACAACTCGGAGTCTGCACTCCCCTGGGGTTTCATCTAGCAGATGCTGAAGTGCTAGCTGTGAGACAGAAGGTTCTGGAAGGGTTTCTAAAACACCTCTGAAGTACTTTGTTCTGTTCTCTGAGCAGCTCACGCTGGCTGTCCAGGGTGGGTGGGTGGCATGAACACAGAGGCAGGAGGGCAGGGGGACGTGACCACCTCACTGCCACCATTGGCTGTGCCCACAGATCTATTTCTGGGAAGCCCAGCGGCGCAACCTCACCGAGCGGGTGAAGACGCTCTTCCTGGCCGAGAACGGCGTGAAGCTCAAGAACCTGACGGGCTACACGGCCTACATGGTCAGCGTGGCGGCCTTCAACGCCGCGGGAGACGGGCCTCGGAGTGCCCCCACCCGGGGCCAGACCCAGCAAGCAGGTGGGGAGCGGGGCGGGGCGGGAGGGGAGGGGTTGGGGGGGCGACACCTGAGCAGCTGCCGTATCCGCTGAGATGTGGGCCTGGGCACCCAGGCCCCGCGAGACGGCCTCCTGAAGAGAGAGGCTGTCCCCAAAGAGCCTTGGAGCGAGTCCCCAGATGTCCCCTGCCGTCCCCACATCTTGTGCCTGCCAGCCCGTCTCTGCCTTGTTCTTCCACGGCCCTGGCTTTGTTCATTCTACACGTATTTACTGGGCCTCCTCCTCCAGCCCACACTGTGCTTGATGCTTCCCGAGGGCAAAGGCCACTGACGAGATCGTCACCCTTGGGAGTAAGACAGATCGTGAACATGTATCGTCGGCCTCCAGTGGCAGTGAGCCTGAGCAGTAGAAGGACGGGGGCAGAGACAGACACGTGGCCTTGGGCCGGTCGGCCTGCAGAGGCCTCTGAGGGCTGACATCAGGGCTGAGAGTCGATGGAGCGGAGGCCAGCGTGGCAGGTTCTGGAGGAGGGGGTTCCGGCCACAGAGAACAGCAGGTGCAAAGGCCCTGGAGGCCGGAGAGGATTAGAGGAACAGAAAGCCAGGTGGCTTGAGAGAAAACAACCCATACAGAATGGGGGTGGGGCGGTGGAGATGCTTAGAAGGAAGTCAGGATGGATTCGAAATTCACAGGGGTCATTGATGGGTTTACGCCGTTGGGCTACGGGATCTGGTTTGTGTTTTTAAAAGATCATCCCGACTGCTGTGCCAAAGACAGAGTGATGGAGGGGAGAGGAGGGAGTCAGGGAGTCCAGGTAGGAGGCTGGACGGGGAGACAGGGCCGGAACCCTGCTGCCTGCACGTGCAGCGCTGGGCCGCAAATAGTGTCCCCCAGAGGCACGTCTCAGGTCCAGAAGCCCCAGGATGGGCAGGGCAGGTGTCAGCCCCATTTCACAGTGAGGAGGGTGGCCTGGGAAGTGATGCTTCTTGCTCAGGACCCCTGGCCGGTCCGTGGGGAGGCGGAGGCTCCAGGCCAGGACAGGTGAGGTGGTCCTGGGCTGTCTTCACTGCCTGGCAGCCTCCTTCCTGTCAGGAAGCTCTTTCCTTGTGGGTTTGAATACAAGCTTTTTATCCTGTCCCTCCTCACCCCCCACCCCCGACCATGTGTCTTTCCCAACCTGCTGCTTCCCGGCGCTATAAGTCACCTTGTTTCTTAAAGAGAGCCAGGGGGCATCTGGCTTTGGCTCAGGTCATGATCTCGCAGTTTGTGGGTTCAAGCCCTGCGTCAGGCTCTGTGCTGACAGCTAGCTCAGAGCCTGGAGCCTGTCTTCAGATTCTGTGTCTCCCCCTCTCTCTGACCCTTCCCTTCTCACATTGTCTCTCTCTCTCTCTCAAAAACAAATAAAATCATTAAAAAATATTTTTGAATAAGAGAGAGAGTGAGAGAGCAAGCCAGGGGCGCCTGGGTGGCTCAGACGGTTGAGCGTTCAACTTCGGCTCAGGTCATGATCTCGCAGCTCGTGAGTCTGAGCCCCGCATCGGGCTCCCTGCTGACAGCTGCTTTGGATTCTGTGTCTCCCTCTCTCTCTGCCCCTCCCCTGCTCACACACTTTCTCTTAAAAATAAATGAACATTTTTTAAAAATTAAGAGAGAGCGAGCGTGCACATGTCAGACCGGCTATTCAGTTCTTGACCATTGTCCTCTTTGAGGACAAGCTGTGGCTCCGGGGAAACCCTTTTCCTCCGCTGGCTCCCAAGGGTCTGGCCTGTCCATCTGCCTGCCTGTCCAGACCGCTCTCTGTCAGTGTCACGGGCCGGATGTGAGCCCTGGGAGCCTGGAAGCTTCCGTCAGCAGGACAAAGTGTTCTGACCCATGTCCCTCTGGCCTAGAGGAGGCAGGAAAGGCCCCCTGAGCTCGCCTCCCTCCTTCAAAGACTGCTGGCTGGGGCTGCTGGAGCGGAAGCAGGGTCCGGATTAGCTTAGGCGCGGTGGGGGGCGGCACCGGACAATAATAGCCTGGTCATCCCACCCCGGGCCAGCCCTGCGCTTCCTCCCCTTCCTCCGTCCTCCCCATCAGAGTGCCCCACGGCCCCCCTGTGTTTTCGAGGTCTTTCCAGGCTTCTCAGGCCAAGAAAGCATCTCTTCCAGATGGTTTCACTGGCTGCCTCTGACAGTGTGGTCTCTCGCTGACAAGCCCTGGGGCTCCGGGGACGGGACAAAGGCCACGCGTGGCTGCAGTTCTGGCATCTTCTTGCTCAGTGCCCACCTCACGCTCTGAGGCCCAGACAGCCCCTGCCTTCTCCAGCAGGGAAGGCGCAAAGCAAGCCCTGGGAAGCCAGGACGCCGCCTGGCCCCACAGTGACCCTGGAGATGCAGCACAGCCATGTCCCCAGCTCTCAGCCGGCGTTCAGGGCCACTTAGCAGGAAGAAACGGGGTTCTCCAACTTTACAGAAAAGAAAGTGCTTTTTCTTCCAGGTTCTTGGACTCGGGTATTGGAAAGCGAGTGCTAACAATGTCAGTGGGGGAGGGGAGGGGGTACCGCTGACCTCTGATGACCCCCCCTACCCTCTCTCTCTCTTCCCGAGGCCCAGACCCAATCACCCCTGCTAGTTCCTCGGAGCCCAGCAGGGCTTTGACGTCTGTGGGAGGAGGAAGCAAACCATTTGCTGTCTCTCTGCAGCCCCCAGTGCTCCCAGCTCGGTCAAGTTCAGCGAGCTGACCACAACCTCGGTGAACGTGTCCTGGGAGGCCCCGCAGTTCCCCAACGGCATCCTGGAGGGCTACCGGCTGGTGTACGAGCCCTGCACCCCGGTGGATGGTGAGTGGGCCCCACCCCACGCAGCTCCCTAAACCTGCCCTTCGCGAGGACTTTGGGGTCCCTACACGGAGTTGGATGCGGCGGGCATCTCCTCAGCTCATAAAGGCAGAAGCTGAGGCCAGACAAGGGAAGGGGCACTTGCCCCACAGCAAGCCAGGGGGACAAAGCTGGGCAGCCACCTAAGAGTCCTGAGTCCCAGGAGAAAATCTGTATGTGTCTCCTTCCCCATCGTGGATGGAAGTGGGGAGGAAAGGAAGGGACTCCTACAAGAGAAACAGCGCCCCACAGTGGCCAGGCAGCTGCCAGGCCTGGGAAGACGGGGGAGGCCCTGGTGGCCCCTCCCCTGCCAGCTCCCCTCCCAAAATTTAGGGTGTCACCCTTATTCTGGATAGGTCTTTGCCTCTCGTGGGGTCAGGAACTCGTTTGAGAATTTGATAAAGGCCTTGGAGCCCCTCCCTGGGAAGCACAGGTTTGGGGGAGTCACTGCTCCCATATTCCTTTGTAAACTTCAGATCGAGAACCATCCCCCCCCCCCCCCCGAACCCTGTTCAGCTAGCTTTCCTTAGGCCCTGGGGGGGATCCTGCCCCGCTCCCAGGCTCCCAGGCCGGGCCGTGCTAACCCTGACCGTGGACGTGAGACACTTGCCAGCTTCCTACCCCCACGCTGGTGTGAGTGAGACCGGAAATCACTGCCATCCACTTAGAGGCAGGTCGGAGGCTGGGCCCCTGGTTGCCTGGGTCCTGTTCCAGAGCCCAGCAGGGACTCGGGGGTGTGGCTGGCCTACCAGGTGGTGGCCTGGTGGCCAGAGGTGACTGCCTCTGGGGTCCCCTCGCTCTCGCCTTTCCCTGACTACAGAGCAGGGCCAGAGCAAGGGGCGGAGCCTCAGGAGGCAGTTCTGGGCCAGCCAAGGGAACAATGGCCCTCAGTCTTACCGGCGCCGCCTGTCTGACAGTGGCTCGTGCGTTCTGGTTCATTCTGCAGAGCGGGCTGGCTGTGCGCTGGGAAGCTGAGCTGGGCTGGGCCCCAGGAGGAGATGTGGTCAGGGGCAGGGCCCAGGAAAGGGGCCCTTTCTCCCTCAGGCAGGAAGGACAGGATAGAGGCCACAGGCACAAGACGCAGGTGGAGAGGACGGGCTGTCACCACAGTGGCCTCTGCCTGGCCTGCTCAGGGGGCTCATTGTGAGCACCTGGTCTTCTGGTCCCTAGTCTGGCATGGTCTGGCCACATCCCTAGACCTCATGCACTTGCATATTCCCATCCACTCCGGGATGGCCCACCTAAGAGGACTGTCACACAGGGGTACCTGGGTGGCTCAGTCTGTTAAGCGTCCAACTTCGACTCAGGTCATGATCTCATGGTTCATGAGTTCGAGCCCTGCGTCGGGGCAAGTGCTGACCACTTGCTCAGAGCCTGGAGCCTGCTTCAGATTCTGTGTCTCTTTCTCTCTGCCCCTCCTCACTCATGCTCTGTCTCATTCTGTCTCTCAAAAATAAATACAAATGTAAAAAAATAAGAATAATAAAAAGGGGACCGTCACGCCCTGGGTGTGACTAGGCCACGCTCAGCCAGGCCAGCCCTGCGTCTGCCTTCACACCTCACCGCTGGATTCAGGTCAGCAGCAAATAGGCCTCACCAGAACCTGGTGCACAGCTGTTCTCAGACTTCTCCTCCCGCGGCCCCCCCTGCCGCACCCCCCCACTGTCCCCACATGCTGTGCCTCTCTCCCAGGCGTCAGTAAGATTGTGACAGTGGACGTGAAGGGGAACAGCCCTCTGTGGCTGAAGGTGAAGGACCTGGCAGAGGGGATGACCTACAGGTTCCGCATCAGAGCCAAGACCTTCACCTACGGGCCGGAGATCGAAGCCAACGTCACCACAGGCCCCGGAGAAGGTAGGGGAGCACAGGGTGGACAAGGGGGGGCTGCCCCACACACAGTGTTCAGCCCCCAAGTCAGATGAGGGAGCTGGGATCTAGTGGGGACAGCAAACGCATGGGAGAGCCATGACCCTCGAGAGTATGGAGGTGGGGCCTAGCGGAGAAGTGGGGGTGAGGGAGACATTTAAAGGAGGGATTAAGAAAGACTTTGGGGGGCAACTCAGACAGACCCATGGGAACCCAAACCAGTGTTTGTAGCGTTCTGAAGGCACAGCCGTGGCAGAGAAGGGAGGGGGCTGAGTGTCCAGGTGTGAGGGACACTGGGCCTGGGCTGTGGACACGTATGTCAGAGCCCCTCGGGGTGCCTGCAGTAAGTCAGTCTTGGGCCCGGGAACTCAGAATCTTGAGCATTCACCCCAGGAACCTGCATATGAACCAGAACTGAGGGGGACTCTTTGCCCAGCACTGTGAGCACTACTGTGCTGGGCGGGGGGGTCCAGGCCATGGACACAGGGGCCCTTCCCCCCTGGACAGAGGTGATAGAGGCTGGCATGGTTAGCAGGGAGGGGAAGAAAGGAGCAAAGCAGTTATAGGCCAGGCTAAGCACTGAGCCTGGAGGGGGAGGGGTGGGACGGAGAGGGGAGAGCAGGGGGAGGCCAGGAGGAGCAGGAAGGGAAGTGTGGCTCCTTTTAAGTTGGTGACACCTCTTGAGGTCATCCTTGGGCGAGGAGAACTTTTCAGGGCACCTGCTGTGGTTGAAAGTGGTTCTCCAAGATTCTTGTCACCCGAGCAGGTGTCACCTTCCAAACACAAAAGCCACTGCCCAGCCTCGGCTCCTTCCTTCCCTGAGAAAGTGCACGGGCCATCTCAAACTTTCCCTGAAATGCCCCCTCCTCTTCCACCGGCCCGGAGGTGGCTTCCTGTCCCTGCCTCTCACCTGTCAGGC
>NC_043716.1:51340082-51348918 GCF_006229205.1 Suricata suricatta | reverse complement strand
CCCCCCCCCCCCCCCCCCCCCCCGTCCTGTGCCACCTCTTCACCTGAGCCAACTTCCCTGGGAAACAAAAGCAGGAAGAGAGCTGGCAGGGACAAAGCGGGGCGGAGCAGTGGGGACAGGAGAGGGCTGGGGAACAGGCTGTTCTAACCTGGGGGGGAAGCGGGGGGGGGGCACAGGAAGTATGGAGGAGGTGGTGGGGGTCTCTCTGAAACTGAGCTGAGCTGTGCCCAGCGAGTGTGGGTGAGGAGGGGTCTGCAGGGACAGGATACACCTCCAGGCATCCTTTGCCCGCCAGGCCAGACAGTGGCTGGAAGTGCTGGAAGCTTCTAGCCTAGGAGGTGAAGCACAGCTCTCCTCTCAGCCTTGAGTTCTGTCCTGTGCAGAATGAGAACTCGGGGTCCTGAGAACCCCACCCCACCCCTCACACCCTCCCTGGGCTGTGTCCCCCACCCTCTGGCCCCTCAGCCGCCTTTGCCCTGTGCTGTGGGCAGGATGCGTGTTAGGGAAGGAAGGAAGGAAGGAGATGAAGCCATCTGAGGTCAAGGGCTGGGCACTGGCCTCATCCCGGGCCCGCTGTCCAGCCCCCTTGAGCCTGGAGGATCTTCAGTCTGGAGCTGGACTCCAGGCTCCGTCCCCACAGGCACCCACAAGAGACACTTGGCCAAGCAGTCACACACAAACACACCCCCCACTCACCAGCTTGTTCCCCCTGCCCCACAAGTACGTAGGAAGCACCAGCTGTATGCCCAGCCCTGGGGAGAGAAGGCTCCAGGTCTAGTGAGGAACAGGCATGGAGGAGACAGCGCACAAGGAGACAGGGGCTCCGGGAACAGTGAGATCCCAGGGGACAGGCACTGGCCTGCACTGCAGGGCACCCTCAGAGAGGACCGGCTCGGGGCCCTCGGTAGATGGATCGGCTCACTCTTCTTACTAGAGAAGCAGACTGTCTCCTGCTTTGATTCGTGGGGCCGGCGCTCAGGCCGCTGACATGGCAGGCTGCCACCCTAATGTACCTGCCATGCGAGGACAGCCAGCGATAGAGCCCCCTTCTTCCTCCTCCGGTGGTCCCAGCCTCTGCTGTGGCCTAGCCTGGGTGCAAATGCTCTGCGGTGGGGGGATTTGGGGCAAGAAGTAGGGAGGGCATTGCCATGATAGGCAAAGAGACAAGATGTCAGGGAGCCCTTCAACCCCTCAAAACCCGGCCCTCATTTACCAAAGGCCCATCCTATCATCACACGCAGCTCTGCTGTCCCCCCAGGACACATCCTTTCAAGGCTTCCATTCCAAAAAGGCCTTACAGATGGGGAAACTGAGGCACCAGAGGGCTATGTAAATTATCAATGCCCCCCATCTTATGAGCTCTGGGCTGGAACAAGGAACCAGTTCTGTGGAATCTGCTCCAGGGATCTTTCTGGCATTACCCGATACGCTTCTCCTGCCCTGGAACTTGGAACGTGGGGGTGGGGGTGACCCAGAGAGCATGCACAGTTGCATCGGGCAGGCCTGGCCTGCCTCCTCCTGGGGCCTCGGCACTCACAGCGTTTCAGGAGACTCTGCCGGGCTCAGTTTTGCTGCCCAGCTCCACCTGGTAGAGCACAGGGAGGCGGGGCTGAGTGCCACACCTCCTGCCCACTGTCTGCTGTTTGCAGGTGCCCCGGGGCCACCTGGAGTGCCCATCATCGTGCGGTACAGCTCCGCCATCGCCATCCACTGGTCCAGCGGAGACCCCGGCAAAGGGCCCATCACCCGCTACGTCATAGAGGCCAGGCCATCAGGTACACCCTGCCTGCCCCCCAGCCTCCCGGAGCAGACCCCAGATCTCACTTCCTCCTCATCCCGGAGCCCTTCCCCTGGCGCACTTGTGTCCTCCTGAGAAGGCATTTAGGCTGCTCCAGGTGAAGCTAGAGGTGACCTGGGGTAAATACAAATGGACACTTGGCACTTAGGTCAGGGACACCCAGGGGTCCCCTGGAGAGCAGCACTCGGGGCCAGGTGAGGACCATCTCTGGTGTAAGGTCATTCAAGAAGCCAGAGGAGCAAAGCATCTGGTCCCCTCCCCCGCCTTGGTTGAACACCGGGTCTTCCACGAGACCCTACTGACCAGTGTCCCGTAAGGGGGCCAGCCATCCCCCGGGGACCCTGGCTGCCTCCTTCATGTCTGCCTCTGCCATCCTGAGCATCTCAGCACCTCCTGTAACTGAACTGACCCCTCCCGTCAAGCCTGAAACCGAATCACAGGAACTTCCAGAGCCGTCAGCAGACCTGCAGCCGAGAAGTCGCTCCAGAGGTCTGTTCTCCGCACTCTTGTTTCACGGTCGCCTTGACACCTGCTTTTCCTGGCTCTCATAACCCACCGCAGCCCTCGGCCAGTGCCAGCTCTCTCAGTTGCTAGGTTTCCGCTAATCAGAGGGGCCAAAGCCGTGTCCAGGGTGCTCCGTGGATCTGTGATTAGCCGGCTGAAGTTAGAAAGGAAGACGCAACTGTGGGGCTCCAGCATGAATCACAAATAATCGTAACGGGACGAAGTCAGGCCCCTCGGAGCTAATACTTCTACTGGGAGCATCGAAACATCCAAGTGACAAACTTAATGCCATATTGAGATGTAATTGTCTCAATAGCAAATAGTTAACACCGGCTGTTTCCGGAAGCTTCTAGCACCTCCTCGTTCCCCTAATCGTATGCTACTAATTGCAGTGGCTAAGAGCTATCACATCTAGCAACTCAGATCCAATGTGTAGCTGGGAGACGTGTGCGAGCTTGGCTGTCTCCCCACCCCAGATGGCCCCTCCCCTGCCCTCCTGTGCCGGCTGCTGCGTTGGCCGGGAATCTGCCGTGTGCTTCTCCCAACCGGGGCCTGCGCCTCTGTTTCCCGTCCAAGTGAGCCAGCCGGCATGCCAGGCTATGGAATGTTAGCTCCAGATTTCAGCCTTGCTGATTTTCTGATGTTCCCTGGGTGGTCCAGCATGGGACCTGGTATTTCAGCGTGGGAGGGCTGTGACTTGGTGCACACGGCAGGCTCAAAGTGGGACACCGCCTCCCCACCAAAAGGTCCTGAGAGCTCTGACAGAGGTCAAAGGCTGTGACGAGAGAGCAAGGGTGGAGGGCAAGGGGAAAGCCGTGTCTAACCCCAGAGGCTGCTGGAGAACGTCTCCCCATCTCCGCACCCCCAGCCGCCTCCCTGCTGGCTGCACCCTCCCCCACGAGCTGCACATCCTCATCTTTTGGATGAAACTGCTCTGCATCGCCGGACGGAATTGGCAAAACATGCCTGGACTGGACAGGAGCCGCAGAGCAGAGGGACTCGCTCAAGGCGTCTGGCCCGTGGAACCCGCCATGCACATCGGCCGACTTCTGGGACTGGAGGCCAGAGCCCCTGCGTGACATGCCAGCAGCTTCTGGCCTGGCCCCGCTGCCCGTTTCTGTGCGGAGCAGAACAAAGTGGGTCACACAGCAGGCGGGAGGCTCCCAGCTCCTGCGGGGGCAGCCGGGTCCTGGACGAGCCAACACGGAATCAGCTCCGCATCTTGAATGGTGGCTTCCTCGATACCCAGAGGGTGTCCGGTGCCTGAAGGAGTCAGGCAGCCCTAGGGTGAAACACCAGCTCTGCCACTCAGGGCAGCCTGACCTTGGGAAGGTGGGTTCCACTCCCTCCCGGCCTCAGTTGCTTCATCTGTAACGTGGGTACCATGGTTCTTCCTTCTCCCCGCCATTGCTACCGGTCTGAAAAGTAAAGCCCTTAGAACCATGATACATGAGTGTCACTGCTGTATTGGCATCACCATCGTCATCACCATCACTGTGAATGGCACTGAAGGTGAATGAGAGAATTCAAGGTCATGGGAGGACAGTGGACTTGCACCCCAATACTGGGATCTTGAGGCATGCAGTACTGAAGTCGGGGCCCCTGACACTCGGGTCTGGGAAGAAGATTTGTGCTCAGTCATCCAGCCAGCTCTTCGATGACATGGGTGCTGGGCCCTGAGCTGCAAGGATAAATCAGGCGTGGGCCTTGCCCTGGAGGGCCTGCGCGGCCTTAGCGGGAGGCGGCCACGGTGTGCATGAGGCAGACGCCCCGAACCCAGAAGTAAGATGGAAAATGAGGCCACACCCAGGACCCTAAGCCTTTGTGAGGACAGCAGGACACCGACAGGGCCTCACGGCTCCCTCTGAGTTGGAGGGCTCTGGATGGGTAGGACCGGAAGGCAGCTTTGGAAGGTGCCAGCACACCCTTGGTCCAGAGGTGACGACGGGGTGACAGGGCCTCTGCTGGAGTTCCTGACGTGGGTGGATCTGTAACATGTGTGGTGAAGGAAAGAAAATCCATCAGCCCCTGCAAGGGCTAAGCTGCAGGTAGGGGGTGGCCCACGGACCCCTAGGTGGCTCCGCACAGAGGGAGCTCGGAAGGAGACAAGGAGGAACAGTGCCTCGCCAGAAGGTCAGGCAGGAGCTGGGAGGCTCGTGCGAGCAGGTGGGAGCTTGCCCAAGGCAGACAGGTGACCTCTGTCAAGCAGGCCACGGGATGCAGGACCTGGGAGCTCGGCCCGCCCCAGCCCCCTGGACCATGTGACAAGGATAGTTGGACACTCTGGTCACCAAATCAGCCCTGTCCTAGCACAGGCAGGACTCACCGACTCTCCAGGGGCCGCGCCAGCCCTGTTGGCCCTACGCGGGGCCTCTGGCCAGGGCCCCTTCCCAGCCTGCCCACCTGTCTGAACTTCTCTTGTGCGGGCAGCAGGCTCACTGCTTCTTTAGAAAGCGGTAGAAACGAATTAGGTTCCAAGGGGGCAAGACCCAGAGAGCCACGAACAAAAGGGCGGGTCGGAAAAGAAAGTCGGGAGCTCAAAGGATGGGGGTGGTTGGGGCCATGGGTAGAGAACAGATGGAGGACCCCTCTAGGGTCTCAGATCTCTGCTGTTCGGCAAGGAGGAGGCCTAGGATGGGCCCCATCAGTCCATACTACTTGGCCAAACCCTCACGGCCGAGCCCCGCCCCTCCTCCAGCTCTTGGAAGAAGGGTCTTCTTTTTGTCTGATGCTACAACTGTGTATATTTTGAATAGGAAGTGGGGGTGGGGGTCAGAAAAACAGAGGCGTGGTGAAGGAGAGGAGGGTACGCCTGTGTGATAAAAGCGTAGGCCCACACTCAAAGTCGCGTTGACCCGCACTTTTTAATGACATGGAAAACAGGTAAGTTGAGCTATTCTGCGCAATGGCTAAAATGCTGAGTCTCTTCCTGTGGACAGCGGTATTGGGGTGCTTGTTATGGTATTTTCTGCATGCTATGCATTTCTTCAATGTCTTATGGACAGTTTAATAAAGGGAACAAAAGGTAAGAGACTCCAAACAGGTGTCTTTTTCAAAACATCTGCTGAGATTGTGTTGACAGGGAAGCCCAGACAGGTCCTGCTCACAGGGGTGACAGGTGGGATGGGAGGGGGCTCCCCCTCACGGGCACCTCCCTCCCGATCCTCTTGCAGACGAGGGGCTATGGGACATTCTCATCAAAGACATCCCCAAGGAGGTGACCTCCTACACGTTCAGCATGGACATCCTGAAGCCGGGCGTGAGCTATGACTTCCGGGTTATTGCCGTCAATGACTACGGCTTTGGAACCCCCAGCAGCCCCTCCCAGTCCGTGCCAGGTACTGCCTGTGGGGTGGGGTGAGGGTACCCCATGGAAAAGCCCTGTGGCAGAGATTGGTGCTAGGCAGAGAGGAGAGGTGCAGGCAGCGTAGCACCAGCCACATTGGGGCAGGAGCTAAAATGCATTATCTTCTCAGTTCCCCAAAGCAGTGAGCCCTGGGCCAGGGCCTGAGTCAGCTTTGAGGTCCAGAGGAAGCTGGGGGCCGTGCCTCTTGGGGTCCCTTTATAAGGATTTGAAAAGCACTGGGCAGGGGGCTCAGTGGGGCTTGTGGACGAATCGATGGACCCAAGATGAGAGCTTCCGTGAGCTCATCACCCAGGAGATTCACCCAGGCCGTAAACTGCATGTTTCCATGGAAACTACCCCCAAAAACAGAGCCAGCAAGGCCCAGAGCTGGGGGAGAGGACTCCCATCCCTCCCCTTTTTCCTCTCATCTTCCCATCCAATGTGTCTCAAAGGACTCACAGAGGACTCTAATGCCAAACCCCATGACCCCAAATCCAATCACTAACCAACTTTTAATATCAAGGCTTTTTCCCCTCAAGGCAGAAATATGGCTCAAAATTTTAATCCGCTAGGTGAGTCTCCGAAACCCGGCTGCCTCCCTCTTCCCACTTACATTCTCCCTTGTCCACATGGATAGAACCAGATCGTGGGAAATAGAAGAGCGGGTCCCTCGTCAGGCAGCCCCCAGATTAGAAGTGGCGGGTGCAAAGAGCATGTTACTGAGGGGCCCTGGGTGGCTCAGCTGGTTAAGCATCCAACTTGGGCTCAGGTCATCATCTCACAGCTTGTGGGTTCGAGCCCCGCATCGGGCTCTTTGCTGACAGCTCAGAGTCTGGAGGCTGCTTTGGATCCTGTGTCTCCTTCTCTCTCTGTCCCTTGCCCGCTCATACTCTGTCTCTCTCAAAAATAAACATTTAAAAAAGAGGGGGGGAAGCATGGTACTAGGGGCTTTGAAAGAAGCAGAGCCCTGGCTGAGGAAGCATTCTAAAGACCCACTCATGTCCACCTTCCTGATTCCCCCCCCCCACTTTTTGCCACCAGAGGGAGATTGAGTCCTGCCCCCAGGGAGAAGTTCTCACAGGCCTACCACAGGCCAGATGGTTACTTTTCCAATACAAATCTGGGCCTGCCTGCCAAGGTGGTCCCGAGACCATGGGTAGCAAGAGGGGGGAAAAAAAGAAAACTAGCAAGTGCATGGCCACTTCCCCCGCCTGTGTCCTCAGCAGACATCACTAGTCAATCCCAGCACTCCTTCCAGTGAGTCCAGAAGCAAGCACATGGCCACTTCCCCCGCCTGTGTCCTTAGCAGACACTACTAATCAATCCCAGAAGCAACCTCAGAACTAAAAGCAGCCCTCCAGGCATCCCTTGCCCAACAACAGAGGAGAGCAGGCACCTGAGCTAAAAATATCCCTGCCAACCTTGTCTTAGGTTGTCCCCCATGGAGACAGCACAGACCTTGCCTACTGAGAGCAGGTGGCAGAGTCCCAGCCAGAGAGGGAGGTTTGGAGGCAGGAGGGGGCTGAGCACCCTGGACCTGACTGCCCGCCCCCAATCCGTGTTCCAGCTCAGAAAGCCAACCCATTCTATGAGGAATGGTGGTTCCTGGTGGTCATTGCCCTTGTTGGCCTCATCTTCATCCTGCTTTTGGTCTTTGTGCTCATCATCCGGGGCCAGAGCAAGAAGTATGCCAAGAAGACAGACTCTGGTGAGCTGGCATCAAGCCCTGCCGCTGGACGGGACTCCCGTGGGCTTGTTGCAAGGTTGGGGGGCTGAGGGTTCTCTATTCCCTAGGGATGCTCCTGCTCTGATAAGCGGGGCCGCCCAGGGCCCCCGCACACAATCTCCCATCTCCTGGTTCGGTCTCCTTTGTAACAAGAGAGCCACGTGGGAGAAGGGAGGCCACCGGTCTAGGGGATGGCATGAGTGACCAGATACTGTCTCCCACTGCCGCCCACCCAGGGAACAGTGCCAAATCTGGTGCCCTTGGCCATGGGGAGATGATGAGCTTGGATGAAAGCAGTTTCCCTGCCCTGGAACTCAACAACCGGAGGCTCTCTGTCAAGAACTCCTTCTGCCGGAAGAACGGCCTGTATACCAGGTAAAGGGCTCTCTGCACTGGGGGTCAAGGGGGCGGCCGGAGGGTGGCGGTCTGGGGGGGCGGGGAACCGCAGTGCCCGGGGTGTGGAGGACTCTTGGGGAGGGCACAGAGGAGGCAGTGCCCACTTGGCCTCACTGTCCCGCAAATGGCCTTCAAGCTCGGGGACTGGGAATGGTCAGCAGGACCCAAGAAGCACATCCGGGCTCTCGAGGTCACGGCCCATTATGAGAGCGCTGTAGGGGGAATGCCACACAGAGGCGGAGACAAAGTTTCTGCCAATGACCACAAAATGCAAAGAGCAACCCAGCCTACTGCTCAGAGCCAGCTGCTGCCAGGGGCAGGCCCAGAAGCCATGGGAGCCGCTTTGCCCCAACAGTGAGGTGGGCCCGGCCAAGGCAGGTCAAGGGGGACACACTTGAGTGGGAGGTGCCAGGAGCCCCCCCACTATTGCTATGCCTTCCCTATCTCCTCCCAGTTCTGGAAAGAAAGGGCACTCAGAGTGTGGACACCCTCTCCCCTGGCTCCTTACTCCTACATCTTCTAGAACAATGTTCTCCTACTCACCCCACAAGTCCACGCTCAAAGGGCAGCATCTGAGAACAGCCAACCAGGAAAGGTCCAGGCTGGCCGTGCACCCAGCTCTTGTTTCCTCCTGAATTCTCTCCAACCCCAGGTCCCCCTCCCCCCAGCCCCATTCCCCTGTGGCAGGCTGGGCTGCCCATCTCCAAGGGCAAGGGCAGCCACCATGGCCCATCTGACCCTTACCTAATGTGACCTGGCAGTTTTATGCTCCCGGGAGCTCAGGAGAGATTGGGGGGCTGGGGTGCTGCGGCCCAGGAGCGCCTGTCCCTGGCCGCAGTCCTCTTAACATTCCCAGCAGCGCATCAGAGGTGCATGCCGGCCAGGCACGGCTCACAAAGCTTCCCTCTGTCTCGTCCTGGAGGGAGGAGGCCATGTGGGGGGGGGGCGGTGAGGGCACGCAGAACAGCAGGCCTAGCTCTCATCATCCCCCCCCACCCTGATCTCGCGTTCCAAAGAAAGAGCCATTGAGGCCGAGGTGCTGGGCCCTGCCGTCCACCGCAGCCCC
>NC_043716.1:51306491-51339982 GCF_006229205.1 Suricata suricatta | reverse complement strand
GATTTAATGAGAGAGGCTGGAGGCGGTGGGGAGGTTGCTTGTGACTTGCTCCCAGGCCACGAGATTGGTCTCAGAACAAGGCACCGCGGGGCCCTCTGGGGGCACCTGGCATTTAGAGCCACAGTTCTGGGCAGATCTCAGGGTCTGAGACCCCCCACGCCCCCTCCCCAGGGCCCTGAGGAAGCATGAACAAGACAGAGTCATGAAAGACCCCAGTCACTGGCTCGCCGCCTGGCCTACCACCCTCTCTCCCAACTCAGGGGGCTCAGGAAAGCACAGCCTTGGCCTGCAGCCTCTGGGCACCGATGCCAGGTGGGCTGCCGGGTGCCTCGTGCTGCGTGTTCTCCCAGGTGAGGTACAGCCAGGCCTCTAATTCCACCAGCGACGCACCTGCGTGTTCTCCCAGGTGAGGTACAGCCAGGCCTCTAATTCCACCAGCGACGCACTTTCTCTAAGCCTGACTGTCAGAGGTAGAGCAGGACTTGGTGGCGGGTTCATTTCTGGCCTGGAGGGAAGAGGTGGCACTTCCCGTTTTCCCCTGACCCTTTGCATTAAGCCACTGATGCTCAAGAGTAATGTGGGAAACGTGTGCTGAGCAGGCCTGCAGGCCTCACCAGAGATTCTGACTCAGGAGGTCTCGGGGACTCAGAAGTGCTGTCACACTCCCTGCCCAGGGAGCCCAGTGCCCGAGGCCTTAAAACCACAAGTGCGGAATCAAGTGGGGTGCTGCCCCTCCCCGTGCCCTGAAGCTGGTTCGGGAGGTTGGTCCCCACTGAACCTCTTCCCCCTCTGGAGGGGACCTCAGCCCAAGGCCCCGCTGTCCACGGTCCAGGCCCGTGAGGAGCAGTCACAGAGAGGAACGACAGAGGACAGATGCATCTAGGGCCGGTGCCCTGCCCGCCCTGCTGTGGCCTCGCCAGCCATGGCGGCAGCTCTGGGAGAGGCTGTCTCTCAGCCTCACTTGTGCTCCCTCTTAGGTCTCCTCCCCGGCCCAGCCCGGGCAGCCTCCACTACTCCGATGAAGATGTCACCAAATACAACGACCTCATCCCGGCAGAGAGCAGCAGCCTGACCGAGAAGCCCTCAGAAATCTCCGACTCTCAGGTGAGGGGCAGGCGGGCCAGGTGCCCCGCAGAGGGGAGTGGCGCACCCCCTTCCCAGAAGGTGGCCCGTCACGCGGGCCTCCTTTCCTCCTTTCCTTTCTGGGGCCGCAAAGACGGAGGGGTCTTATGTGAACCAGCCGCCACCTCCCAAGTTTTGCTCAGAGTTTGCTCCAGGGCAGATGGGGGCCCTATAACCTTGACTAGATGAGACCATCCCGCCCCCTCCAAGAGCACAGTCCTCTAGACTTTCCAGAATCTTCCCACATGCTCTGGGCCACAAAGGAGCTCGTGGAAGCAAGGGGAAGGAGCCCTGCATTGCCAAGAACCTGGAGAATGGCTGAAGTCAGCTAGTTAGGGTCAGGATGAGCTCTAGAAACTAAGGGTCAGGAGCTCCGGAGCCCCAAGTCTGGGAAGTAGTACAGACTGAGATGCTCTGGAGATTCAGACCTGAGTTTCCATCCTGACTCTGCTGCCCGTGGGCCCAGACCCCCCTGGGGTGGTAGGTTAAGCTCTTTGGGCCTCGGTTTCTCCACCTGTTCTACAGGCAGAAATGCTAATGGACGCTGTCACGGGGCTGTGGGATTGCTGAGGTCAGGGCACAGAGAAGCTCAGCACACACAGCAACTGTTCAACAAATGTCAGCTTTTCTATGAAGAGGGAGATGATGCCTCTGGGAGAGACACTAAGCTTTAGAGAGGCTGCCGTTAGGTGGGCCACATGGGGACACTGTCCCACACCATAGGGAGATGGGGGTTGAGTGCATTCCAGTGATGTCATGGCCTCCCACCCAGCCCTCTTGGCCTTGGCCAAGCCTGGTGGTTGCCCAGGAAGGGGCCAAGAAAGGCCACTGCATCCCACGCCCTAGACCTTTCTGCCCAGCCCTGGGAGAGGACAGAGAGGAAGGGATGCCAGCAGGGAACAAGGCTGCCGGCCGGGTAGGAGGTGCCAGCTCACCCGGGTTCTGGTTGTGGGCCCAGCAGACCAAGAACTCTGGCTCACTGTTGTTTTGTTCAGCTCCAGGGTGACTGATGGGCTTGGCGGAGCTGACGAGGCTGGAGCTAACACCCCAGCTCCGAGCTGGCAGAGACAGGGACCCCGGCTTAGCCTGGCTGACACAGGGACTCACATGATTCAGGTCTTGTTACAAGTATTTAACTCTCTGCAGCCATATACATCCTGGGACTTGTGAGGCCAGGCTTCACTCGAGTGTGATTCTTCTTTCTTTCTCCCCAAAGATGGCAATGAGCATTTAGGTTCTAGGCATTCAAGGTAAAATTCAAAAAAATACGGCCCATGAGGCTGTAACGGAAGGCCCCTTAAGTCACGCTCCTGTCTACGGAGAGCAAAGGCAGGGGCCGGGGGGAGGGACTCTCCTGATGCTTTGATCAGCCTCCTTCACCCTTCTGCAGAGAGCATCATTCATACACGCTCGTTGGCTGGGCACTGACCTTCCAGGGAGGGAGCCCTCTGAATGCAAAAGACATTGCCCAGATGTCTTCACATGGCCCAGAGCCATCTCTACGTGAGTCAGGAGGAACCTCCCCCAGGACGCGGAGCTGGTCCCTGAGGCCAGCCACCTACCCCCACCTTGAAGGAGTTTCTGAGAGGAAAAAACCTCATCCAAAGACCATGCTCCTTTCATCACCCCCACCCAAGGGGAGCAGAGTCCCTGGACTCCCCCTTTGCCACTGGTGCCTTTTATTCCACACAAGCCCGTCGCTTGAGCACACTTTCCATAGCAATCTGGAACCAATCACCTTCGGGGAGCACGTGCTCTGGAGAGGGGAGGCCTCCTGGCTCCAGAAGACAGTCGTCACAGCAGAACACCCACATTCCCTTTCGGGGGGAGCAGTGGACCACAGCCTGGGCCTAGAGCTCTGTCTGGGAGGGTGAGGGGGTTGATTTGGAGCTCAGCTGGGTTGAGTTGAGTTTACTTATTCTGAAAGCAAAGTTCTATTAAGACAGGGGTTATGACTGTCTTGAGGTCTCGTACCTACCTCCCCGGTGTCCTTCTGGGCACATGGTGCGCAGGCACTCTGCACACTGTTGGTGAGCATGAAAGGGTCATTGGAGAAGCTGGTCAGGCTAAGTCCAGACCTAGTAGGTTAGCAAGAGAGAGGCACAGAGGTTCACAGTTGTAAAGTCGTTCCTTTTGGACCAAGGCCAGAAGGCACACATTCAGAGAGCTGTGATCCTTCAGAGGGACACCGATGGCCGTGGCCACACCCCCTGGGGCTGCTCTCATCATCCCAGCGACCCTCCAAGTGGCCTTCGTGTCATCTTATTTGTACAGATGGGAAAACAAGCTCACAGAGCTGTGATGAGTCGGCTCAGGCCCCCACAAGCCAGAAAGTGCAAACCCAGGATCCCGCCCCCGGGGTCACAGAGGCAGACCTCGCACACAGGCCTTCTGACGCAGAGCCCAGCTCGGCCCCCTGGCCCTACCCTGTCCCCAAGCTGGTGATGTCACCCTTGTGACAGGCCCTCCTGGAAGGGCCTTTGGGACCAGCTGATGAGGCATTCTTGAGAACAAATAACTGGGTTTTCTTTAAAAAAAAAAAAAAAAAACCTCAAGTATCAAAGGATATAGCACGCTCAGAGGGACGTGCTATAGGCATTGAGGTGGTCCCCAAGAAAGGTGCCCTCACCGCTTTGAACAGCGGATCACTCAGGGGGTCACCCAGCCCCACCAGAGGGTGGCTTGGAACCAGAGACAGTCATTTGAAAAGCTGCCGCCCATAGTGGTGGCTGATGAACGGCCCGGGCCCGAATCTGGCTCCTTCCTCCAGAGTCCGACCCACACAGCGCGGTGGCTGTTCTGAGAAGTACATGACATGAGATGGAGTCAGGGCCATGCAGGGTCAGGCTTGTCACGGGGACCTTGGAAACGGCAGTCAGGATCATGTGGTCTGCTTGCTTTGGAATTGGTTCTTGAAAACCAAGCAGTTGGCTTTGGGGTCACTGGGGGTATGCAGGATCCAGGACGCTGTCCCCAGAGCATTGGTGTCTTCAGAGGTACAAGGGTCAGGAGCCCTTGAGACTGCTCAGTCCCCAGTCACTCACCTGCCCCCACCCCCACCCCCTAGAGCCAGGGCACCAGTACTAGTAAGTGCGCCATTGTTAAAATGTTGAATTGCTTCCATACCTGTTGGGCAAGAGCCACCACCCTGAGCCCCTGAATCACCGAGAGAACCCCAAGCGGACTGCTCTGTGACTCTGTCCCTGCAGGCTTATCCCTGGCTCAGCAAACAGATGACAGGGCCCTACTTCCACCAGAGGCCCTGCCTGTATGGCTCTGGGGTCACATCACACTTTGTGTCTTAACAACTAAGGAGGCCTGGTGTCAGCACCTGCCCAGGCCAGTGAGGGCGACACTGGGGGGTGCGGCAGGGGGCTCACGACTTCTCAACACTCACTTCGTGAGCACATACTCCAGGAACAGAGAGGGGATGGAGACATGACCCTGCCTCCAAGGAGCTGCTTGCGGGCTGGAGGGGACAGAGCTGGAGACAGAGCCACGGCCCCCACCCCATGCTCTTGCCGAAAACATAAATAAGCAGATCCTATTACTACTCGCCCCTGTGCGATGCGGCTCAAGTAGACGCCGGTGTCTGGTATGTAGAGCATCAGACATTGCGACTCGCAATTTGGGGCTTGAGGGGGGTGCTCCCCAGTCCGCCTGTGTGGACGGCTTCTGGAGGGGGCATCTCCTCGAGGGCCAGCGGCCACGCAGGCGGGGCCCCCTCTGTTGCAGCTGCTCTGGGGAACGATGGCCTGACTTTTGAAAGTATACCCTTCCCCCTGCGTCCTCTAGGATTGACTTTTGCATATGCCACCCGGCTTCTATTCCAAGTTGGACCACCCAAAACTGACAATCCAAAACTGGCAGAAATATGCCCCGGACCCTTTCCCTGTGATATAGTAATAAACAAAAATCCCGTTGCTTGTAAACAAACACGCAGGCTAAGATGTAAGAAGAGGCGTAATGGGGCTGTGGGAAGACGGGGGCAGGGAGGGCTGTCCCCAGGAGGGGGTTTTGGCGAAGGGACATCCAGGGAGGGGGGAGGGGACACACAAAGGCTGAGGTTTGAGGAACCCGTGGCTAGTGTGATACAACTCCTGAAAACAAAGCATGGCTGCATTCCAATGTCATTGTCAAAGCAAGAGTCCAAGTATGGGAGAGAAAATTATAGAGCGCACAAGTAAACCTCAATGGAAAAGGAATTCCCAGCCAAGGGCACGCCTCTTCTAATAAATACTCAGTCTTTGTGACTTCCTGGACAGCCCCAGGAAACTCACTGCACTGAAATTAAGCCCATGTGGAAAAGAAAGAAAATAGACAGGACAGATTAGGTTTTCTGTAACACTTTGGAGCACCCAGTCGTAATGGCGAACCTGTATGGAGCCCTTGCTGGCGGCCAGGAATGATTCTAGGGATTGTTCCAGAATGGCAACACTCCATCTGCACAGCCCCCTGCGAAGCCTGGGGGGCTATCTGTTGCATGAGTCGGGGCCACCAATGACGAGGCCAGGCCCACCTTAGCCCCCCTACCCACCTACTGGGTGCCATCTTGCTGGTTTTGTCTTCCTTGGAGCCCATTCATTCCTTCTTTGCTTCATTTATCCAACACCTCTTTCTTCTGCACCCACTAAACCACCAGGCACGGTCTCCACATGGCAGCTACGGTGGGGTGCGGGACCGACTCTCAGGGATGTTTGCATTACGCGGCGTTATGATCTGTTAGGGAAGACCACGTGTTTCAAAGAAACGCGTGTTTTCATTTATTAAAATTTCACAGAGTAATTTTCAGAAGGAAAATGGGAAACAAAGGCTTCCTGTCTCCTGGAGTGCTGCCCTCTGAGGAATCTTGGGGGAAGGTCACATCCTCCCGGAGGTTCACTGAGGGCCGCCTGGAGGAGGTGGCCTTTCAGCTGGGCCTTGACCTGTGACCAGAACTGGGTGGTGCAGAGAAGGGAGGAACAGGGCAGGTTCATATGTGTGCGTTTGGCGGGGCGATCCAGACACCCCCTCCCTCTGAGTGTCTGAGCGTCTCAGGTGTTTTATCAGTGTTCACCTCTTGTCCGTTGAGTTGGGTCGTGAGTCTAAGAGATTCCCAGTTAACAGTTGGGGAAACTGAGGCTCGGAGAGGCCAAGCAGTGTGCCCTTGGTCACAGAGCTTAGACGTGCAGGCAAGTCCCCACTGCCGCAGGCCCCGCTGAGCTGACATTTTTAAAAAGACACTCCTGGGAGGGGCATCTGACTCTTGATTTCAACTCAGGTCATGATCTCACGGTTCGCAGGTTCAAGCTCCGCATCAGGCTCTGTGCTGACAGTGCGGAGCCTGCTTGGGATTCTCTCTCTCTCTCTCTCTCTCTCTGCCCTCTACCACTTGAATTCTTTGTCTCTCTCAAAAATAAATAAATGTTTAAAAAAAACAAAAGGACATTCCTGGGAGATTTCTAGCTGTTTTAGTACAAGAAACCCAGATGCCTGACAAAACTGTGCCTCGTGGGGGCTTCTAGGGAGAGAGGCACTCAGCACATCCCCCCAGCTCTGACGCCCAAGGGAGGTCCCCTGCCTCAGAGGAAGGGCGGCCAAGGGACTGATGCAGGGCTGGCCTCAGCCTGGCCAGGCCCAGAGAGCCCCTGGGCCACAGACAAGGGGGCGGCTCCAGCCTCCAGACTCCAGAGGCGACGCACTGGGGACCTCCTGGGGCAACACAGTCCCGCCAGACTTGGGGAGATTCTGGGGAGATTCAACAAGATGAGGGCCCCCAGCCTGGCCCCCGGGTCTCAGCACGGACTAGATCGCCTGCGGACAGCCCTGCGCTGTGCTGGCTCTCCTCTGCCTCCCTCTCTTTTGTGGCCGCTCTTCCCCGGGGTCGCACCTCCCCGCCGGGTCCCCTCCCTGCGCCCCTCCCTAGGCTCCCCTCCGCAGGCCCGGTAATTGCTGATTGAGTAGTTGAGGAGCCGTTAAGAGGCCCCGGAGCCGGAGCCGGAGCAGTCGCCTGATTGCCTGCCGGCCTGGCGGGACTGCTGTGAAAGGTCCCCTTTGTGCTGCTTCGGTTACTGGGAAGCTGCATTCAATTACGCGCGAGAGTTGAAAGCCCGAATGGGCGCCCTGGGTCCCCCGCTCCCCAACACACACCCCCCTTCGCTCGCTTTCTTCCCTTCTCACCCCACCCCCAAGCAGAAAAGAAACATGTTCCAGGAGATGGAAGCCTGAGAGCGAGTGGTCGCAAATGCAAACACCGCCCCCTCTGGCCTCCGAGAGCTGGGGGCGGGGCAGGCGCCCCTCCAGCCCCCTGCCCCGCCTCCCCTCCCCCACCCCCGCTGCTCTTGCTCCCATGGCTTTTCCATCCCCATGGGGAAAAGCGCCGGCGCCCACAGTGTCAGGCACACGTAGGTGCTCAGCACTTGGTAGCCAGCTCTTGGACCGTGATGATTTGCACGAATGGGCTCTGGGGTCTGGGCCCCCAGTAGGGGCCAGAGAGGCCCGTCCCCACTCTAGTGAGGCTTCACTCTGGGGGACAGGAGCTGAACATTCTTTCCTTGCCAGCTGCCTGAGCATTGAGTCAGCCTCCACTACCCCTGCTCCTTCTGATCCCTCCTGGAGGGCTTCCAGGCCTTTCCACCCAGACCCGCCTCACTGTCTCCCCAGTAGCCCCTTATACAGAGTTCCATCATTTCACCCTGTGAGCTGCAGGCATCCACCCATTTTTACAGACAAGGATGCTGAGCCAAGTGATGCGGCCAGATCTAACCTAGATAGCAAGGGACAGAGTCAGAACTTCGCCTGCCACAGTCACCTCCCAGAAACTCATTCACACTGGCATTGGACTGCAGTGACGGATGCTCCCTTCTGGGGCTAGCCAAAGTTCCAGAACCTCTAGCAACGATGCTAACAACTATTCAAGCCCGTTGGTGGGAGCCCTGCGGGGGAGGCCTGTCCTATAGAGAGAAGTGTGGGGTGCCCCGCTCCCACCCCCCAACACTTTCAGGCCCTCGCTGCTCCTGGACCAGAGCCCCCCAACCCCCTGCCCCGAGGCACCCGCCACACCTTGCTCTGATTTCTCCAGCCTCTGGGCCGCTTCACCATGGCCCCAGGCATCAGGTGCCCAGCCCTCCGCCCCCTCCCCACTCCTGGCATATGGAGCCCCTGTCTGTACGGCCCCTTTGTTTTCTCCTGGGCCGGCAGCTGGGCAGGAGGCAAAGAAAGGGGCTTGTGTCGCGCTGTGCTGCGTCACGGGGACAACGAGGGACTTTCCATTGTCTCCGGCAGCGCAGCCAGTTCTGCGGCCAAGAGGACTGAGGTCCTGGGAGCGTGTTCAGGGAGGTGGTAAGGAGAGAAGCCAGGACTGCAGAGGGGTGAGGGGGAGAGGAGGGGCCAGACAACACAGATCTGCAGATGGACTAGGGCGTATGCAATCCCCATGGGAGGTTAGAGGGGCTCTGGTTCCCATCTCGTGACCTCCAGGCAGAAGCGGGGTCATTCAGAGCATGTGTGGGTTTCGGAAAATCAGGCAGACCTGAGTCCCCCAGCACATTTCTTGGGGCAGACCCTCACCCGCTCCGTCCTGGTGTTCTCAGTGCTCACCGGGCGATTGCAGCGCCGGCACCGAGGTGTGAACAGGTACCGTCCCCTGACAGCACCTGCTCCCGCGCCTGGCATCGCTATGGTTCTGTGTATCGTAGCTCTTTCTCGTGAGGGCCTGGATGCCACGCAGGGCTTGGGGGTTCCGGAGAGCAAGGGCACGTTACCCTCCCCGTAGCTCAGACCCCAAGGTCAACAACTCTCCGTTTGCTCTACCTGGAATGCGGGACACAGCTAATCATCGTGAACTCATGGGTGTTGGGTTCACTGGGTTTTCCTGGGGCAGCCTGACCCAGAGCATGTTATAAACTTGACCGCCTCCATGTATCAGCTGGGCGGGGACGCGGCAACTCGAGTGAGGCCTTCTGAGCCGTTCACTAAAATCAGAGCGCATCTCCTCCAGAGAGTTCTAAGCATGTTCCCATCTGTCCTCTTCTTCTTCGTTCTCAAAACATTGCTGGGAGCCTGGGGTGGGGGAGGGGCACACAATATTTTTAGCTCTGCGATTCAGATCCAGATCTGAACCAGCCAACGCCGTTTTACTTCCCAACCCAGCCTGACTCTTGTCTCTCGCCAGTCCCCCGCCCCCACCCCGCCTGAGACAGCCGGAGCCGATGTGAGGACACCAAAGTTAGGGACAGTTTTAAGACAAATAGAATATTTTGTATTTATCGGGGAAGCCTACAGGGTAATCATCGTGTGAAATTCGGAGCTTTTGTTGATTTTTTTTCTCATGCTCATTCTATGACGGGGTGTTGGCTTTTATTCTGGATCACACGTGGGTGAGCACCAGCGCCCCTCCAGTGCCAGGAGCCTCTACTAGTCTGCCCTGGCTCTGTCCCCAGCCACACAGTAAGTCAGAGGTAGAGCGAGATTGGAACTCAGTACCTCCTGCATGAACATCTGTTCTAACACGCAGGCTCGGTTACTGTTCAGGTACGGCGAGATCAGGAGATCAGGAGATGACTGCCCTTGAAAAAATGAATTACTCACAGTTCCCAAGAAGAGGGGGCACATCACACTAAGCAAGGCCATTCAGGAAAGACCAGGGTCCTGGGGGGACAGGCTTAGGCTAGTACGAATCAATTCAGTGGGCTCTGGGGCACAGGGCTGTCCCTGGTACCCAGCTCTGGGGTGATTAGGGACAGGGGATGGTGATGAAAGGGCATTCTCTAGCTCCAAAAATTGACCAGCCCCTGGAGCCGTAGCCCCTGCAGAATCAGCAAGACTCCAGATGTCAAAGCATCAGAAACACAGAAGATGAAAAGGCATGAATTGGACCCCCCAAAGGATTATATACTAAGCGGAAGAAGCCAGCCGCACACCAGGCACGTGTTTTAGGATCCCACCCGTAGGAAATGTCCCGAGTAGGTGGACCCACGGAAATAGAAAGCGGATCAGTGGTTATTAGGAGAGGGAGCAGGGGAAGGAACGGGGAACGACCAGGGCAATTGGGGATGTTTTGGAACCACGCAGAGTAATGCCCAACACTGTGAATGTACGGAAAGCCATTGAATCTTACGCTTTAAGACGGTTAACTTCGTGTGCTGTGAAATTCCCCTCAATTTAAAAGAACTAGAACTCAGATCTCCCGATTCACATCAGGTCCCTACGAGGCTGTGTGCCAACACCACGGTCTGCTCCCGAGGCAAGGAAAATGGGCACATCTGGACATCAGGCCCCCTTGGCAGTGAGGGGGGCAGAGGTGGCCACAGTCCGGGCTTGGGAGATTCAGACCAGGGCACCTAGCACCTTGCAGCCCCGAGCACAGGAACCCGTCCCCATGGGGCCCCTGACTCCTCAATTCTCTGTCCTCCCAGGGAAGTGACAGCGAGTACGAGACCGACCCGAGCCACCAGAAGGCCCACTCTTTTGTCAATCACTACATCAGTGACCCCACCTACTACAACTCGTGGAGGAGGCAGCAGAAGGGGATCTCGCGGGCCCAGGCCTACAGTTACACGGAGAGCGACTCGGGCGAGCCGGACCACACCACCATGGCCAACAGCGGCAGCGCCCAGCAGGGCGGCCTCTTCCGGCCCAAGGCCAGTCGGACCCCAACGCCCCAAAATCCCCTGAACCCCCCGAGTCAGCAGAGCACCCTCTACCGGCCCCCCAGCAGCCTCACCCCTGGCCCTCGGGCTCCTATAGCAGGATTTTCATCGTTCGTTTGACGTCGGAAGGGGGAAAAGAAAGAAAAACAAAACAAAATAGCACCAAACTCCCCATCTGCCCCTCCCTGCACTGCCTGCCGGAAAACAAAAACACCAAGAAACCAAGTCAACTTTTCACCTCCTGAGTTTATTTTTCCAGAGATTCCAGGGCCAGCAAAGACAGTGTTGAGGAGGAGAAGACCACCAGAGGTGGCGGGGGTGTGTGTGTGTGTGTGTGTGTGTGTCCCCGACAGTTGGTGGGGTTCGCTGCTCCTTTACAGGCTGCGCAGAGCAGAGTCAGGGCTGCAGGGAGGGAGGGATAGAAAGCCTGGAGAGCTGGAAGGCAGTGTGCCAAGGGGGTGAGAAGCTTCTGGAAGTCCTGACAGCTGCCTGTCTGCCGGTGCTGGGGCCCTGGGCCCTCTGCTAGATGATACTATGCAAGGCTGGGCGGCACTGAGGGCAAAGCTCACCTTCTCTCTCCGCACCCCTCCTCCCCACACCCACCCCACCCCTACATCTGGGGCCCCCCCCCGTCTGTCCCCCTGGCCTGCCCCTCACACTCCCCTCCCTTGTTCGACTTCTCCACCAAGCATTTGGTTTATTTAGAAAAATGAAAACAACCAAGGGGTGAGAGTCTGCCTAGCTAGTTTCTTGTTTCTTACATTCTCTTTTCATCATGACTCCAAGGAAGAGGACCCCACACGACCCCCGAACCCAGCCATTGCTTGACTTGAATTCACTTTCCCGAGCACAGACCAGGAGCGGTGAACCGTGGGGAACAGAGGTGTAGGGCGCTGGCCGGGCCTCACTGGGACAACTGGGCATAATGCAGGAAGTCAGGAATGTGAGAAGGAAGCTTAACTTCTCTCTTCCTTCCAATTTAGGTACCACTCACGCCCTCCTTAAAAGAAGAGGGAAATGAAGGCACTTAGATACGGAAGTTCTGCGTATACGGAGCTGGTGAGGCAGGAAGGGGTGAGGGATGGCCGTCTAGGCAGACACACCCCTGTGCCTGGACAGACCCCTTCCTCCTGAGACTGAGACACACACACACACACACACACACACACACACACACACACACACGCCCCCCCCCCCCTGCACTTGCAAGGAGAAGGGTCTAAGTATCCTCTCCACGAGGAATCCCTTTGGGTCCTGGCCACGTGGGGCACTCCCTTCCGGATATGTGTCCCTGTCGCTCTCAACCCAGAGCGATCTGCATCTAAAACACACCCCACTCACAAGCACAGGGGCACAGAGGCCTGGAGGCCCAGAGGGGTGGGCCAAGCCGCTGATCTAGAGGCCAGAGCTCCCAGAGTGCATCCCGACCGCCCAGCACCTGGTTTACAAGAGGCTCAAAGACCCGCCCCCAGGGCGTGTCTTCCAGGCTCGCCTCAGCCCTGGGGGGGGGGGGGGGGGCCAGAGCAGACACCCCGTCCAAACTGGACACAGCTCCCAAGATTCCTGGACAGGCCCGGAGGAGCAGGTCAGATGGGACCAAGGACAAGAATAGCCGACAGGAAGCAAAGCTCTTACACGCACACGGTCTGCTCCATGGAATGTTCTTTTACAAAGCCACTTGTAGTGGCCTGAATCTTCCTTTCAGCCCCAGGATGAAGGGATTGAGGGAGGAACCGTTCTGCCCAATTCCTGAGTGCCCTCAGCCGGCCCAGCCTCATGATTTGGGGGGGAGGGGGGCAGCGGCCTGTGGGGGAGGAGGCGGTCCAGCAGGGAGCAGGGACACGTTCGGTTCAGCGTGGGGCCCCTTTCTGGGGCAGGGCTCTCTGGGGGTGCCGAATGCAGGCCCCGTTTTGGGGTGAGGAAAACGGGGGGGTCTGAGAGGGGGACTTAGGGGAAGCAAGCCAAGGAAAGCGAGGATCTGCACCTGGCCCCAGGCGCCCCCCCACTCGGGTGAGGGGCATGGGAGCAGGGTTTGGGGCCTGAGGGAAGGACACGCCTCCCAGACCCCTGGGAACACTGGCAGATGTCTGAGCAGATCTGCCCAGACGTGGACTTCACCAGAGTATCTTGCAGAGGAAGCCCGTGGGCCCCCTCCCCCCACCCCATGAGGACACAGGCTTGAGGTCTGAGGCCTGCCCTGTACCCGTCTGGCGTCCCCACGTGTGCAGCCACCCCGCTGTGATCTCCCGGCTTCCTCCTCTTCATCTCCTCTTTTTTTAACAACTTCATCCTTTCCCTTATCTGCTGTGTCTAGCCATTTATGGAAGTTCCCAGTTTGCATTAGGGAATTCATTGAGCCCAGCCCAGTGAGGGATCTAGGGGTGGGGGTGGGGGGAGAAACAGGACGTGTGAAGCCGGATGTGTGTGCACGTGTGTGCGTGCATGTGTGTGTGCGCGCGCGAACTGCACACGAGGCCAGATTTCCTTTGCCTTTCGCAGACTGCCTAGTGCCCCGGATGTGCGCCCTCCCCCTCCGCACGGGCCATCCGCCCCCACGCTGACACACCCCCGCACGGTTAGCACAGTCCCGGGCACGCCTGGGCTCACGCACGCGCACACACAGACGTGCACGGATGTATGTTCGCAAAGAGGCTTGCAATTCCTTCCGGTTGCTTTTCTGTCATTTGTGAGGCACAGGCAGCCGGGGGGGTGGGGGGGAGGTGAGTCTGAGGGTGAGGACACCCTGCGGCCAGAAGGCAGCTGTGCCCGACGTGAACGTGCAGCCCCTAGTTCATGTCCGCCCACCCCAATGTGCCCCACAGCCCCATCCACAGCTGGAAGCCCAGGTCTCCGTCATGGAGCTCTAGGTCTCTAAGAGGACACCTCCGCCTTCTTGTTTACATATCTGCCGGGGCACTGGAGGCTCCCGACCCCTGATCAGACACTCGGTCGCATTAGAAGGATGTGCCGGGCACTGCCCATGGGTAACAGAGAACCTCGGACCTTCGGGCTCCTGGGCCGATGAGGCCAGGGCCCCTGTCTGTGTGACCAGCTGAAGCAGTTCAGACCGGGACACCTCTGTGTCCTTTGGCTCTGCCTCGTCAGACCCTCGGGAGATCTGGCGTCGCACCCAGCTGCCCACGCAGGGCACACCGGCACCACCCTTTCCCCGTCGTGGTCACGCCCCCAGCGTGCACAGGGCTCCGCACCCCGACTGCCAAGAAGAACCAAAACGCTGCTCGGCTTCCAGAGCACCTTTCTCCAGAGGCCCCAGGGAGTTTGCAAACCCAGGCCGCCCGTCCTGTCCCCCCTCGCCTGACACTGCCCCAATTCCGAGGAAACACGGACGCTTGTGGCCGACCCGCCCAGAGCACGCTGTCTCGAGGCCTTCCGTCTCTGCCCGCACCTCCCTGGGCAGAGCTTTCAAAGGTGCCAGAGCCTCCCAGAGCCCACTCTGGGCAGGGGCTTACCCTCTCTTTCCGTGCTGCACACGGTGTGAGGGGCTAGAGCACAGGAGGGGGGGGGGAACCTGCCCCCAGAAGCAGCCGCCACCTGATCTGAGTGCCTCTGCCTAGTCCTGCCCAGGGGCGACCCTGGCCACCACCCGGAGCACAGATGCCCCCTTGGGACCACCCCTCTTCTCTCTGTTTCCGTAAGAATAACCAAAAGCATTTAAACGTGTTACCTTTCTTTACACACATAGACTCCAAAAACAAAAACCAATACAAATCTTTATTTTTTTGATTTAAAAGCTATAAAGAAAAATGTGGGGAGAATATTCATCGTGGCCGGTGTCTATCTGTAAGAAAAAATATATATCTATATGTCATATAGCTTGTTAGCAGGTTTATTTTTTAAATGAAAGGTAAGGAAGAAATTGATTTGAAATATATACCACGAGATGTCCCATGGCCTGTCAAACGTGTCGGTATTTTATAAATAAACTTTTTTTTTTTGGAGATCTGAAGCAACATTTATTCTTCTCCTTCCTGGGAAATAAGTGGAGACCCCTACCTCTATCATGTTCAAGATGTTGGTTTCTTTTACACTTTTAATTTTTTTTTTTTTTTTGAGAGACAGAAAGACACAGCGCAAGCAGGGGAGGGTCAGAGAGAGAGGGATATACAGACTCCGAAACAGGCTCCAGGCTCTGAGCTAGCTGTCAGCACAGAGCCGGATGCGGGGCTCGAACCCACAAACTGTGAGAGATCATGATCTGAACTGAAGTCAGACGCTTAACAGACTGAGCCACCCAGGTGCCCCCTTTTACACTTTTAGGGCAAGAGCCACTCGGATTATCCCAGAGCAGAGGCCAAAGGGTATCGTGGATAATACTAGTAATGACAATAGCTGACACTTGTGTGGCCTTTACCCTCTGACAAAGCTGTTGTCACTTTCCATTGATGAACTCAGGGAATCCTCATGACAACACCTTCAGGAGAGAAGCTGGATCAGGGACAATTTAAGTGGCTCGCCCTTGAGAACTGGAAAAGCCGGAGTTTGCTCTAAAGCAGTCTGCTCTAGGGCCTTGTGCTGCCTCTGTGGCATTTGAAGGCAAGTTCCTTGCCCGTGTTCATTTTATTTTTTTTTTAATGTTTATTTATTATTGAGACAGAGAGAAACAGAGCATGAGTGGGGAAGGGGCAGAGAGAGAAGGAGACAGAATCAGAAGCAGGCTCCAGCTGCTGAGCTGTCAGCACAGAACCCGACGCGGGGCTCGAACCCACGAACCGTGAGATCATGACCTGAGCCGAAGTTGGAGGCTTAACCGACTGAGACACCCAGATACCCCAATTTCTTTTTTTCTGTTTATTTATTTATTTAGAGAGTGTGTGTGTGTTTGTGTGTGTGCATGCGAGCTGGGGGAGGTACAGAGAGAGAGGGAGACAGAGGATCCAAAGTGGACTCTGTACGGACAGCAGAGAGCCTGATACAGGGCTCGAACTCATGATCCTCACGATCATGAAGATCATGATCAGAATTGAAGTCAGACACTTAAACAACTGAGCCACCCAGGTGCCCCCCCCACCTCCGTGTTCATTTTAATTCCTACCCAGCCAGCACCCCAGCCCCTAAAACTGATGCAGTAAGAACCCCTGGGGTGCTTGGTGGAACTAACCTAGTTCATCCAGCCAGGTTTGGAGTAGGGCTTGCATCTCTGAATTTATGAACATGGTGGTATTTACATGATGCCACATTTCTCTCACATATAATTAGTTAGATTCAAACAGGAGAAAGAGAATGAAAGAAAAATGATTTTAACTGTTCATGTTATGCCACTCGATGAATACGCTTACTTAAATAGTCTGCATTACTGTATAACGTCCATCAGACATTCGCACAAGAGGCTGTTCGGCTCAACACAATTAAAGCAGGAAATTTAAAGTATACAAAAATATACTCGTAGACACTTTATTTTTACTTAAAACACAAATGTAAATTCATTCACCAATCTGTTAATGTTGGGTTATAGCGTTTTTCTTTTTTTCAGCATGATCTCCAAGTTTCCAGCACTCTCTTGTCTTTCTTACATAGATCACAGCCATCGCGCATGGGCAGTGAATTCGCGTCTGTTTCTTTAAAATAAGGCAAAAGGGGACACCTGGGCGGCTCAGTTGGTGAAGCCTCAGACTCTTGACTTCCGCTCAGCTCATGATCTCGCAGTTGGTGAGTCTGAGCCCCACATCGGGCTCTGCGCTGACAGGGCGGAGCCTGCCTGAGATCCTCTTTTCTCTCTCTGCTCCTCACCCACTCACGATCACTCTCTCTCAAAAATAACCATTTAATAAATAAATGAAAACTAAAATAAAGCAAAAGGGTATAGAAGTTATGGGTTGAGGATGTGGGAGTTTTCAGTTCCGCGTATAGGGGGCTTGGAAGTTGCCATTCCATTTCAACAAGTGAAAAGTAAACAGACCAAAGAAGGAACGTCATGAAGAACTCCTTGTAAGAGATGCGAATTCCCAGGGCAAGCCGCTGCCCCCAAAACTGGAGAGACAGGTGCCTACAGAGAATCTCTGGTAGAAAGTGCAGATTGATATAAAAGCAGAATCCTAGATTTTATCCTTCTTTCCCTAACTTTTCTACAGTTCTCGTCCACAACTAATGCAGCACACCCTTTTAATTTTGCCCCTTTCTTTTATCAAAGCATTGAGTGCAATTTTCAAAGAAGTAACTATTCTTTTGCACTCTTAGCCATTCCATCATATTTAATTAAATTATGGAATTATGGGGCGCCTGGGTGGCTCAGTTGGTTAAGCATTCGACATCGGCTCAGATCATGATCTTGCAGTTCGTGAGTTCAAGCCCTGTGTGGGGCTCTGTGCTGACCGTTCAGAGCCTGGAGCCTGCTTCAGATTCTGTGTCTCCCTTTCTTTCTGCCCCTCCCCAACTCACCCTCTATCTCTCTCTGTGTCTCAAAAATTAATAAACAAAAAAATTTTTAACAAATTATGGAATTACTATAAAAAGTAGAACTGGCATAAACAATTTGGGAACAGCGACAATTGATTCATTATAAACATACAACTTGATTCAGTAGGAGCTGAAATATATGGGCATCACAGAAAGCAGCTCATTTTTAGCCTTCTGACCTCTGGGGATTGTGGGTTTTTTCTGTTTTATGAGAAAATACACAGAATCCGTTACTATGGCTAGTTGGTTAAGTGGAAGTCAGATGTGAGTGATTCCATGTATATTACAGCACAAACCATGTGCACTGAACTTCATGACCAATGTTCAAGGTGATTAAGGGATTTTCAAAGGTCATTTGGACTACACATAATCTTTATCTTACACGTAATTTGGACCCCAACCCCTACATTCGATGCAACTTCACTAATGAGGTTGTTCGGGTAGATGGTAATACCGTGGGAGGTGTTCCACAAACTGCAGTCACATTTGAAAAGGGCTTTGAGCACCAAAAAAGCATGTCTTTCCTGGTGGCCTGTTTATTCTAGACCCAGGAGACGTCTCACTGTAATCTTTAATTCCCAAATTCTTCCTCATTCATTTTGAATCCCAGACTGGCTTTCCCTAATCATAGCTGGTGAGCGGGGAATTTCGCTGTCTCCAGCCCCATTATCAAAAACAATGCTGGGGCACCGGGGTGGCTCAGTCGTTTGAGCGTCCGACTTCGGCTCAGGTCACGATCTCATAGTCCATGGGTTCGAGTCCGGCGTCGGGTTCTGTGCTGACAGCTCAAAGCCTGGAGCCTGCTTCGGATTCTGTGTCTCCCTCTCTCTCTGCCCCTACCTCACTCACTCTCTGTCTCTGTCTCTCACAATAAAATAAAGACATAAAAATTAAAAAAAAAAAAAAACAACAATGCCGGGGCGCCCGGGGGGCTCAATTGGCTGTACGTCCAACTTCGGTTCAGGTCACTATCTCATAATCTGTGCGTTTGAGCCCCGTGTCTGGCTCTGTGCTGACAGCTCAGAGCCTGGAGCCTGCTTCAGATTCTGTGTCTCCTTCTCTCTCTACCCCTCCCCCGCTCATTCTCTCTCTCTCTCTCTCTCTCTCTCTCTCTCTCTCTCTCTCTCTCTTTCCCTCTCTCTCTCTCTCTCTCAAATATAAATAACATTTAAAAAATTAAAAAAGCAATGCCTACCTCCATCTGCTCAAAAAACGAGGGAGGTAAGTCTGGTAAGAAGAAAAGAGAGGGGGAAAGAAAGGTATTTTCCAAAGCCAAGGAGACATGGTGTGAGGCCGTATACTGGCTTCGATTATGCATAGTTCTGCTTTCTACTGAGCAAAGATAACCTCACCTCGAAAATGTCAGCACTCAGTGGAGTTTCCTAAAGCTCTCAGAGTGACTAAATGGGAAAAGCACTTTGGGTTGGGGAGGTTAGCTAAAGAGAGCACGGGGTTGGCAGCCCTGGGTTCCCAGAAATTTCAGCTTAAACTTGAACTTGAGCTCAACCTTTACCAGCTTCCACTACCTCATCCATGGAACAGGTGCAACGTTCGCCTCTTCCAGCATCAGACTCCTCGAATAAAGTGTAGGGAAATAACCTCTTGGACAGAGGGGACCTCCGGAGATGTCCCCCGCCCCCAACCAGCCCCCTATCCCAGCTTCTCTCTCCAGAACTTTCAGAGCTGCATTTTTTCCGATTTCCCCATCTTGCTGACAAAGCACTTTGGTGGGGCTTGGCTGCAGTCACATACAGAATGTAGCTTCTCTCTTTCTTTTCAGCATCCTAGTTTCTGGCAGGGAAGAGGCCCTGAAGCAGCGGGCTCCAGAGGTTACGGGTTGTGAAGGGTGTTCTGGTAAGGTGTGGTGTAGGAAGGTAGTGGGGGGTGGGAACAAGACTTGGGTGGATCTGAGGAATCTGCTCCAGGTTGACTCCAGCAGACCCATGATGGGCTACGCCCACCACTACCCCAAGGTCTCCAGCACATTCTGCACCTGCCCTTCTCTAACGCCAACCCTTTCCTCAAGGAAATCCAAGAGACCTTACCACTTCCATTCTGGGGGCTGTTGGAGCTCTATCAAGCCAATGGCTCAGAAGCCAAGCAGGGACATAGGAATGGAAACAGAAATAACTAGTGTTTGGCTCACTTTCCTCCCAATATTGACCATCCAAGTCAACCAGGTTCATTGGGTTGGGGTTTTATTACTACTTAGGGAGAGCTTCAGCCAGGGAAGGGTTATCCCAGATGACCCTCCGCATGATCCTTCTGGAATCCGCAGCCCTGAAGGCTGGCTGCACAGACATGGGCCCCATCTAGGACCAGCCTGACTGGACAGGAAGGTTCCTCCTCTTGACCTGCATTACACATGGCGCTGCAGGGCTCTGGGGGTGGGCCGGCTGCACCTCTCCTCTGCCCCAACTGCCCTGAGCAACATGGCTTTGAAGGGTTGGGATGAGTACGGTCCTGCTTTACACCTTTTGTCCTGATGTGATCATTAGCAATGCTCCCTTTCACTTTGTTTCTTTTTTGAAATGTTTATTTATTTTGAGAGAGAGAGAGAGAGAGAGAGAGAGAATCCCAAGCAGGCTCCTCACTGTCAGTGCAGAGCCCTACGTGGGGCTCCACCCCATGAACCATGAGATCATGACTAGAGCTGAAATCAAGAGTCAGACGCTTATCCTACTTAGCCACCCAGGTGCCCCCTCACTGTGCTTCGGAATCATCTGGTCCCCACACTCCTACTGATGAGTGACACCTGACAGCCGGGCGGGTCCCAGCCTCTAGTCCCTCCTATAGCTGGACCTTTAGGCTGCCATGTTGAAGGTCTGGGAGAATGGAAGGGACCATCTCCTGGACACGAACTGTGACTTGGGACTCAGGGGTTGGCATGGAACCACCAGTGAGTCCGGTTTCTTCCAGGGCTGTGTCTTCCACTCGGTTCCACTGCGGCCAGGATGGGACACCGTGACCCCAGATTCACAGGGAAGCTCTTCCCTCTTATTCCTGTCTCAGACTCAATGTCCTGACACTTGACGGTGTGCTATCCTCAGTCCGGGGACACTTGCATTAATAGCTACAGGACACTGCTCTGTCGGGACCGTTCTGATGGAGCCCATCTTGTTAACAGGTGCCTAGGAGAACAAGAAACACGTACTCCTTTGTATAGACTCTTTCCCTATGCAGAGATCCTACCCCCATCTCTGCTCAGACTCCCCGACACTGACCCACTGTTTGAGACACTGGGTAGAAACTTGGGGGAAATCCGGGCCGGTTCTAGGCTGTCTGCAGGAATCTTGTTGGTCAGCATAGTTGATGTAGCACAAAACCCAGGCCTTGGCCATAGGAACAGAGGAAACTGGGTTCAAGTTAGGGTCGCTGGATAAAACACCAACCAAAACTCGCATGGAATGTGTTTATCCCACACCGCATAATTTGTTGTGACCTGAAATTCAGAGTTAACTGGGCATCCTCTATTTTTGTTCGCTGCCACAAATCCTAACTCCACACCAGACGCCGGTGCTCCTACAAAACCTTCTGGAACCTTGGTGTCCTTTTCCAGAAAATAGGGGATGCTGAAAGCGGCGTTGTACCCCCCACCGAAAGGTGTGTGGAGTCAGAAGGGAGATTACATGAAAACTCAATTTGTAAGCCATAACACCGTTCGGCACGTGCAAGAGATTACTGCTACTGTCCAGGGATAAAGCGACACTTAGGTGGAATCCGCTAAGAGCTTCTGGGTTTGGGCACAATTCTGGCCCCATCCATCCCGATTTCCAATCCCTTGATAAAAACATGTTCTACCTGCCTAAGGACTCATCCTGGCTAGAAATCGCATCAGTAGAAAACTTCTGATCTTAGAAATTTGGTGGGGGGAGGTGGGGGTCCTTGGAAGAAGGGCTAAGCCTGCCTTTCCGAGCCTATCAGTCACACTGGAAAACACTCCAAGCCGGAGCATTAGAGGAAAGTTCCATATGGTGGTGATCAAGTGCTAAGGGACTACAAAGAACACCACAGGACCCAAGGCAAGGAGCAGCTGGCCCCTACCCCAGGCCTGAAAGGACAATTGGAGGAGGAAGTTACTGGAACCCACAGACAGAGAAGGCTGGATGGAGAGCCAGATACCACCCGGGGGCCAGTCTGGAGGCGGAGAAGCACCATCTCCCACACTGGGCCCGGCTCTCCTTCCGTCCTCTGGTCTCCTGCCTGGGCTTCTGATGGTCCGAATTCAGTGGGAAAGTCTGAGGGCATTGGGGTGCAGTCCATGCGGGTCAGCCTCCCCTGGGGGCCCAGAGCGAGGGCTACAGGAAGGTCACGTGGCTGCTGGTGGGCCCACAGCAGTGCTTACGTGTGTGTCTTCTGATGTCAATGTCCCCATAGAGTTCCCCTCTTACTCTTTTCTGGCTGTTGACAGGGTGGAATTCAGCCTCCTAAGGCATGCTGGGAGCTTCCACCAGAACAGGTGGGAGTTTCTGGGGTATTCGAGAGTTTGAAAGCTCTTTGACTTTCTGTTGCCTGCCATCTCCTGTGCCATCTGAGCTGCGGGACAATGACAGCAGCTGATCTTTGTTGGCCACAAACCACACCCCCCACCATGCAGCATCTAGTTAATCCGCACAGCAGCCTGTGGTACAGGAATTTCACCTCCTCCCCATTTATCAGAGAAGGACACGTAGACACGGAAAGGAGAGGGGCCTGCCAGATAAGTGCCAGCGCCAGAGCTTGACCCCAGGCCTGCCTGGCTTCACTGTCCCCCCCCCCCCCCCCGCCTTGTAACCACCAAGCAGCCTGCAGGGCGGGGTCGGGGGAGGTGCTCAGACACCACTGGATGCTCTCGGAGCCTCCACGTTCTGGGTGGACGCAGGCCAGGCAGGTAATGTTGTTTCCAGATACTGATGTTCACAGGGGTGGACAAATGTTTTCCCTAAAGGGCCAGATGGTAAATATCTCGGGCTTTTCGGGGTACGTGGAGCCTGTCCTTGCAACGAAGCAGCCAAAGACAGTACCTGAATGACTGTGAGGCTGTGTTCCAATGAAGTTTTGTTTATGGACACTGAGATTCAAATTTTATATAATTTTCACATGTAATGGGATATCATTCTGGTTTTTAGTCTTTCTGAATCATTTAAGTATGTAAAAAGCAGGGGCACCTGGGTGGCTCAGTCGGTTGGGTATCTGGCTCCGGCTCAGTTCATGATCTCACGGTTTGTGAGTTCGAGCCCCACGTCGGGCTCTGTGCTGACAGCTCAGAGCCTGGAGCCTGCTTTGTGTTCTGTGTGTCTCTCTGCCCCTCCCCTGCTCATGCTCTGTCTCTCCCTCTCTCTCAAAATAAACATTAAAAAACTTAAAAAAAAACAAGAGGAGAGGACATGGAGAGACACAGAGAGAAGACAATGTGAACACAGACGCAGAGATCAGAATGGTCCATCTATTAGCCAAGGGGGCCACCAGAAGCGGGGAGAGGCAAGGGAGGAGGCTCCCCTCGAGCCTTCAGAGGGAGTGTGGTCCTGCCGACACCTTGGTTTTGGACTTCCAGCCACCAGAACGGGAGAGAATATAATTTTGTTGGTGTCTGCCACGCAGCCTGCAGTAGTCTGTTATGACAGCCCCAGGGAACGAGCCCTCCTGGCAGTTCTAGTGCGAGTGTTTTATCTTGGAGGGCTGAGGTTCAAGAGGCTCACACAGGCCGCCTGCGTCCCAGGACCAGGCGCCTCCGGGACCTCAGGCCTCCCTTCCGCTGCCGCCCTCAGCTGTCTTAGCTCTCTGCAGAAAACTGCCAGCCGGCCCTGAATTAAATTGGCAGCTCTGGGATGCTTGTTTTCCCCTTTCTCCCCAACCTCCCCGTTTCTTAAATTGTTTCCACCTCCCAGTAAGAGCCAAATAACAGTCATTCCCTGAGGTCAGGAAAAACCCTCACCCGCCACCAACCTGCAAAATATCAATCACAGATGCTGATGACCAGAACTCCGGGCGCCTCTCTCCGTCTGTGGCAGTTGCTGGATAAGTGCCGAGGGAGTGGCAGGACCCACCTGCTTTTTGGGGCCTGGCACGGTGCCTGGTATGTGGGGGGACCGCACACCCTCACACGGCAAGGCACCACTGTCCCCCACTTCTGCTAGGACACAGCAGTGCATCGCCTGATGGAAGAAACACACAGGCAGGGACACGGGTTCCTGGGAACAATAGCTCATGCTCAGCTAAACACTTTCTCAGGCACTTTGCATAAATTAATTCATTCTTACAAAGGCAGGAGCTGAAACACAGAGAGGCCTGGGGATCTGCCCAAAGTGACAGGGTCCAGGGTCGGGGCGGGGGGGGGGGGGGGGCCAGTGATATCCCCAATGCCAAGGACTGCACCAGCCAAAACGCCATGTGCCCCGGCCTGCAGAGAGCTCCTCGGGCCAAGGGAGCTGCCCACACTCCCGCATGAGACCCCTCAATGGACAGCCTGTTCCGACTCCCAGGCCTGGACGGCTTCCGTTCCACCGGCTCTTCCGCGGAGAAGATTATTGCGCCAGTGCAAGGCTCCAGGGATGACATTGAAATACAGCTGGCAATCCTGTCATTGTTTAGTGGCATGTATTGTAAAGGGATTTGGCCAAGAGCAGGCAAGATCCGGAGGGCCTCTAGAAAACGGATGGGAATGGTAGGAAGTCAGAGAAGCCACCTCAGAATTAGTCTCCGGTCGTCATTTCTTGGAAGGAAACCGGTGGGGGGCGGGGCCGACCTGTGGGGGCGGGGCCGACCTGTGGGGGCGGGGCCGGAGAAACCAGACCGCATCTGTTTGCAGTTTTCCAGCCTGCCTCTCTCCACCTCTCCTCACCCAGCCCTCTGTAATCAGCCCCCTGTCTGTGCTTGTCCGGCCTCATCCTCCTGTCTAGACCCGTCCTGCAGACACCGGGCCCTGAATCACAGACCGGCTCCATTCTGTGGCCTCTCTCAGCTCTTGGGATGAGGAGTGGAGGTGTTTTTCTCATAACGCCATGACCTCACCTGGGGGTGGGGGAGTTGCTGGAGATCCTGCCCCAGCGAGCTTCCTCAGCACCGCCTGGACTGCGGGGGGCTGGGAGGTGGGGGGTGAGGGAACACCCTCAGGGCCCCGGGAGCAGGCCAGCGAGGACATACAAGAGAGAAGCAGGCTGAGTGTAAGGGACACACAACTATGCACAACTACAAGAAGACAACTGACACTCGACCTCCTAGGAGGGAGGCCCAGGAAGTGGGTCAGCTCAGAGACCGCTGCCTCCCGAAAGGGGAGCTCTCCCTGAGAGCCATGACTGGGAAGGGGTGAGGTGGAGAGAGAGCCCAGTGCTTCAGGCTCTTCTGATTCTCCAAGAACCAGAAATCCCAATGGTATGTGAATCCTCTCATGCTTCAATACTATATATATACACAGTAAGCACGGTTGTGGTGTTGCAGCCGATCACATCTTCCCAAAATGATCGCTACCTTTCTCCCGTCTCACTTACCCCTCTTACAATGTAACTTCCACATCCCTCCATCCAGCGATGGAGCCAATGTTCCCTCCCCTGGAACCTGGCTGGGAAGGGAATGTGACTACGGCAGAAGGGAGGCTATGTGATTTTCAAGGTCATTGTTACGGGATGAACTGTGCCACCCCAAAGATGTCCCCAAGGCCTACCCCCCCCCCCGCAGGACGTATGGATGTGACCTTCTTTAAAAATAGAGTCTTCAGAGACGATCAGGTTAAGAAGAGGTGGGTTCTAATTCAAGATGTTTCGCATCCTTATAAGAAGGGGAAATGGACACAGAGACAGATACACACGGAAGGAAGACAGTGTAGAGATGAATGAAGAGGGCCAGGGAAAGACAGAGGATTAGGGGGGGTGGATCTACAAACCGAGGGATGCCTGAGTCCACCAGGAGCTAAGAGAGAGCATGGAACACTTCTGCCTCATAGTCTCAGAAGGAAGCAGCCCTGCTAATGGCTTGATTTTGAACTTCTAGCCTCCAGAACTATGAGAGAATGAATTTCTGTTAAGTCACCACTCTGTGGTAGTTGATTATGACAGCCTTACAAAACCGGTACAGTTATAAAAGATCAAATAATAGTTTCTGTCTGGTTCTCTTGGGACACGTGATGTTGGCACCTGGCTGCCATATTGTGAGGAAGCCCAAACTATCCCACATGGAGAAGCCATACATAGATGTTCTGGCTGATAGCCAGCATTAACCACCAGGGTCAAGGTGACCCAGTCTGATGCCAGCCCCCAGCCACTGAGTCACACCACCCATAGTTGCCCCCCACCCCCAACGCTGCCTTCAATCTTAACAACTTCGACCTCTTACATCATGAAACAGAAAGTAGTCATTTTTTCTGTGCCGGTTCTGAATTCCCGAGACCCACAGAATCTAGAAGCATAATGAAATGGATGCTTGGAAGGAATTTGTTTGGCAGTAATAGTAACTGGAACAGCTGTGGACATCAAACAGAATATATCTTCAGGCTGTGTCCAACCCACAGGCCACTAGGTGGCCTTTGGAGAAGATCACAAGGCTGCCTGTGGCCTCCATGAGGCTAAAAAGGCCATGCCTTCTCCACATCCTTGGGGAAAGGGGCAGTGACATGAAATGCAAAGGGTAGGAAAGAATCGGGATGAGCTGGGCCACTGGGACAGGACCATCTGGGTGGGGATGGGGTGTGTGCAAGAAGTCACCCTCAACTAGCAAAGATCCCACATCAAGATTGCAGGTTCCAAGAGGCTCTGCTTGCCAGACTGTGTAGAAAAGAGGTCTCTGGGAAAGATCTGCAGCCCCATGGATGTAGAGTCTCATAGGGCTTTCTGGAGATCCGATGAGCTAATAGATGCAAATCCCCCAGAAAGTGGCTGAAGTCTTATGAAAACTGACTTGTCCTGAGTCTTCCTGTCATTGTGATTGGTGGTGTAATTTTTCAGTGTTCTGAAGCCTTGGGGTCTCCCAGAAGGGCCTCAAGAGGTAAAGCAGGTGGGATTCTGGGAGCCTCATGCCACTTCAAGTTCAATAGGACCACTGTGATCTGTTTTGTATCTTGTCCAGTTTCACTTGAGCGGTAGAGAGAAGGACTCCCTGCTTATAAAAATAAAATCTTTGAAAACCACCCATGCAGCAAGCCCAGCGCTAGCCTGGGGTTAGAGCTCACGCCTTTTCCCAGGTCCTGCTAGTCGCACACTGTGTGACCTTGGAAAATCACTTCACCCCTCTGGATTTGATTTTCTGCCCTGTAAAGTGAGTGGCCTGGGATATGGCCCACATTCTGTTATCTGCCCTAAAGTAGCCAAACTAGGGGCGCCTGGGTGGCTCAGTCGGTTAAGCGTTTGACTTCAGCTCAGGTCATGATCTCATGGTTCGTGGGTTCGAGCCCCGCGTCAGGCTCTGTGCTGACAGCTAGCTCAGAGCCTGGAGCCTGCTCCAGATTCTGTGTCTCCATCTCTCTCTGACCCTCCCCTGCTCATGCTCTCTCTCTCAAAACAAAATCAAACAAAAAAACATTAAAGTAGCCAAACTATGTGCTCAGAAAGAAAGGGAAAATATTCTCTGGTGCAAATTTCCATGCAATCAATTTATTTTATTACAAGGCCCATATGCCTTCCCATGTGGCGCTCTCTCTGTTATCTTCTGATGGCCTTGCCTGAGCAAAGTTTGCTTTGCCGGAGGAATCCCTGGATATCAGTCAGCCAGGATTCCGTCTGCTACCCAGAAACGCCTCTGGTCTGGGCCTGGGGCAGTCTGCTGTCTGAAGCTGAGTTCTCACTGCTGGCTCCAACCACAACTGACTTGTGAAGGCGACGGAAGGTTTGGGCAGAGGAGAAAGCCAGCGTCCTGCGGCATCAAGCCATCAAGCTGGGAAGTGAAAATTAGCCTTGACATCAGGCTAGGATGAGTTATTGTTATGACTCGAAGGCTTTGCAGGACCCGAAGAAGGACACGTGTGTGCACACATGCACACTCGCATAGACACGTGCACACATACCTGACAGCACTGACAGGAAACTAAAGACACTGGAGAAAACCAATGCTGTGGCCACAACGAGGGGCTCTGATACTTATAATATGCCATAAACACATTTTCTGGCACCTCTGCCTCGTTCTCCCCACAAGAAGAGACACAGAGATCACAGATCCTTTTCTGCTCTTGCAGCTCCTTGGCAGCCATTAGCTCAAGACACATCACACTGGCTTGAATTTGGGGATGGATTCAAGAGGGCAAGACAGATGTCCCTTAAAGCCTGTTTCTTCCAGAGGAACTTCCTTCTGTGTGTCCTGGAAGGGAGGGGGGCGGCGAGGAGAGCCTAGGAAAAGCCTGGGGTCAGGCAGAAGTACACAAGCATAGGTCATCCCAGGGATCTGGGATCTGGGGGGCTCAGTGCAAAGGGAGGGAAAGAGGTAGAAGGCTCCAGTGAAAGGTACAGGCACAAGGACCTCCTGCTTTGAGGAGGCTGTCCCTTTAAGCGCTTGGAACATGTGGGGCGACGTGTCATATCACATTGGGTCAGAGAGGATGCTGTGTGACGCCTTCAGCTCTGGTCATCTCCTCTTCATCCCCGGGCCATGCACTGAGCTCCTCGAAGGGATTTAATTGGGGTCTTTGGTGTGGATGGGGGCTGGTGGAGACAGGGCGACAGAGGTGAGGGAGGACATGGCTGGGGCCTCCTAGGAACGGCCTCGAGTCTGTCCTTGAGACTGAGGAAGAACCTTCCCGGGCAGATAGGAGTGTGTCTGCGTGGTAGAGACGGTGCTCCCTCTCCCTCCCCCTGCCTGCTGGCCAAGTATAGTTGATGAGGTCACACGCTTCGCTTCGGCTAGAATCAGCTTCCCTTCCTGCTGTCTTGTCTTGCAGCTGGAACCTTGGGTCTCAGAGTGCCACCGCTGAGGGTCTTTTTCAGTCTAGGATCTAGACTCAGTAGCAGTGGAATGGTGGGCGGATTACTTAGCCTTTTCCTATTTTAATCTGAAAAATGGGAGTAAAGTCTACTACTTCGTAGGACTGAGATATAGAATTCCTTTTTTTTAATGTTTTATTTATTTTTGATACAGAGAGAGACAGAGCATGAGAAGGGGAAGGACAGAGAGAGAAGGAGACACAGAACCGGAAGCAGGCTCCAGGCTCTGAGCTAGCTGTCAGCACAGAGCCTGACGCAGGGCTCGAACCCATGAACGTGAGATCTGACCTGAGCCAAAGTCAGAGGCTTAACCGACTGAGCCACCCAGGTGCCTCGAGATATAGAATTCTTAACTCAGAGTAAAGTACTCAGCAGGTGACAGCGACCTTGCTTTTCCTAAGGGCCCCTCTTAGGCCACATTTGCCTCTGATTTGGGCTTTTGGGGAGGAGACAAGTCTTTTCTGAGCGCGGACAAAAGCTCTTTTCTCGCCCCAGTTGCTTTTCCTTCCATCTTTTCAGGGGCCCGCGAGGGTTTCTGGTTATCAGGGGCTGCCCTCCAGCCGAGCTGGGTCTCTGCGCGCCCCCACCTCGAGACAGTGACAGAGAACTCTGGGCGAGCCCCCCCACCCCCACCCAGGCCTGAGAGACTCCTTTATCAGAAGTCTAGGACTGTCTCTTGCAGATAATGCTATTCTTTTTTTTTTTTCTTTTCTTTTCTGTTAGCTCAATTCTGGGAAACACTAACAAAAACGGGCCCACTCTTGCCCAAGAGAGAGACGCTCAGGAGCAAACTTGTTCCAGAAAGTCTAACTCGAGCTCTTAATTTTGAGACTGGCCCGTTTCCACATCACAAGCTCTCGTGTGGCCCCAGCCGGACGCTCAACTCTGGCCTGCGTTTCCTACCAGCCTCACATCAGCTCCCTGAGGTGGGTACCCATATGCCCTCTACTTACAGATAAGCAAACTGAGCTCCAGACACTCAAGTGACTTCTTTCCGGTTATACAGTGACAGTGGGGACCTGAACCCAGAGAGTCCGGCCTCAGGGATCTGCCTTCCCAATCCAGACCTGCAGGCCCTTAGAGAGGAGGACTCCGCTGACAGGCAAGGCTGGCATTTCTTGCTCGTCCTGGGGGTCGAAGCTCTGGACATCAGAAATCTGGGGACCACACGAAACATTCTTCCAGGGTCCCTGTTTCTGGGACTTGCTATCTTTAGCTGAGGTCTATGCTAAGTTTTTGAGGACCCCAGAACTATGACTGTATCTTTCTTGCCCATCTTTCTCTCCCTCCCAGATGAACGAGATAGTCAGTATCATCTCCCCGCTTCCTGGAAATGTCGGCACTCAGTGGTCAGGGGCAGCGTGTTAAGGACAGGCTGATGCACAGTGACAGACAGGACCCCTAAGTGGTGGGGGGGAGGGGGAAGGCTGTGCTTTTTCCCCAGCAGAAAGATAGAAGAGGGGACCACGGTACCCAGAAGCCTAAAGTCTGATTCAGCAACAATACTAGCAACAAGGGTCCCTTACATTGGACTTGACAGTTCAAAAAGCAAGGTCACGCATTTGTCTCCTTTCATCCTTCTGACAGCCTCCTGTGGGCTAGATTGTCACTGCACCCTCCCTACAGAGGGGACTCAGAGAGATTAAGTGACTCCCCCAAGGTCACACAGCCCAGATGTTCTGCCCCCACATCCGGACTCATTTCCAGTAAATTCCATGGCCTCTCCGCCCCTTGACCCACCCCATCACCTTCTTCAGGTCCAGCTCAACCCTACGGTCACCTCCTGCCTCCAGGCTCACCGAGCCTGGTAAGCAGTGTGTCTCACTCACCAAGGAGGGCCAGGGCGCCTCTGAGACACAGTGGGTCTCCCTCAGCCCCTGAGCCCTGGGAGGATGCCTGACCCTGTGGATGGCCCAGCACGGTCACTGAGGGGCTCACTTTGAGGCTGGGGTTGCAAGCCGGGGGAAAGGAGCGGCACAGGGCTCCGGACTCTGCTGTTCATTCATCTGGCCAATGTACTGTATGCTGCCCCACACTGGTCCGCCATCGTCCGGACTCCAGCCTGTCCCCGGGAGCCTGTGGGAATGAACTCCTGTTTTACTTTCTGGGTATCCTGGCTGCCCCAAAGCCCTGATATCGTTAAATCCCTCAGAAGGGGGTTCATGCACCTGGAGCCTGGGGCAAAAGAGCTGCCACCCCAAAGGCAGACTTTTCCCCACAGGGACGGAGGGCCTGGCCCTGACTGCAGGCTCTGGGCCAATAGCCTGGTATCCTGGGGATTTTCCCAGGCTGCACAGCCGAGGTTACCCGGCCCTCTGAAAGGGCTCCAGGTGCTTCTCTCAAGCAGGGAACCAAGGCCTGAAAGAGCCCCTGCCCATCAGGGTGGGCATGAATAGCCAAGGGGGGGTTAAGGCCTCAGATCCCACGGCTCCATCCCACGCTGTGCTGACATCAGGCCCTGCTGACCCCTGGAGGTGCCCACCTGGGCCATTTTGGCTAACCTCAGCCGCGGGGAAATGATGAAGGGACTCAGGATGGAGCTGGGAAACCATAGATCAGGTCATTCTGGAAAGTAAAATGACTGGCCCGGAGTCATACTTTATGGCAAAGCCGACTAGGTGCCCTCTCTACAAGGAACTAGAATTGACCTCCCTAATGTAATGGACCCTCAAGGCTGGGACAAATTAACATGAACTAAGGTGCCCAGAGCCCAGCGCTGACAAAGCAGGGAGGTGTGTGTTTGGGATGGGTAGGCGCCCTGGGGAGCAGGGGTAGGGCAGGCCCTTGCAGTTTAAGGATCACGTATGCCCATCCCCCCAGGGCAGGCCCCAGCACTTTCCACAGCCAGGAACACGTGCCCAGGCCTAAAGGCTTATAGGTCAAGTTATCACAAAGGTGCAGTTAAGACTTCAGATCCCTCTCCAAAGTCAGGAGCTTAGAGCTCGCCAGAAATTTCAAGGTCGATGTTCAAGCTTCAAGCTTCTTGTTTTGTGAATTTCCTCTGCTTACCCATAGGCCGCTCTAGTCTGAAAGGTTAGAGCAAAACAGCCTCAGTAGATACTTAGGAGGCAAAGGCCCCTAGAAATTCACAGGAAAAAGTAACACTTTCAGTCAAGTCTTCCTTCCAGGAAAGGTTCTAGCAAAGCAGTGGGGATCACCGGCTAGAAGCACCCACTGTGTTCCTTCCCCCTATCGCCTACATCCCTACATCGCTGTGGGCATTCTGAGGGCAGGGCTGGGGTTTACACATCTTTGCCCCAAAGGCAAACCACACTGAATGGTTAAAAGTTTGAGGAAGGAGCCTCCCTGCAGAGCACTGAAGTTGGATTAGGAGGGGAGGAATTACAAAGACTTTGTAATGTGAGGACTTTGTCCTGGAGGTATGCTTAATTGATGTGTAATCTAAATGGGAAGGCCAACCCCCCCCCCACCTGTAATATGGAGAACAAATTACTACACAGCTACCCCTAACAGACAAAATTATGTGTTAAAATTGCAGGGAAGCAGGGGGCAGGGTGCGGTGCCTCGGCCAACCAGGTTAAGTTTTCTCCGGACAGATAAGGTTAAGCTGTGGTTTCAGGAGAGAAAGGATCTGGAATGCCAGCAACGTGGAGCAAAGCAGGAGCCCAAAGGGGCCCATGGAGGGGTCCCATGGAAAGCCACGTGGGTTGGGGGCAGAGGGAGTCTGGAGCCTGCAGCCCACCTCTGTCTGACTCACTTTATATTTTTTTATATTTACTTTAAAAAAAAATTTTTTTTAAGTCATCTCTTCGCCCATTGTGGGTCTCTAACTTACAATCCGGAGATCAAGAGTCGCAGGCTCCACCGACGGAGCCAGCCAGGCGCCCCTCGCCTGACTTCCTTTGAAACCCAGGGAGCTAGCTGCTAAGGGCAAGGGAATTCTCGGAGCCGTGTCCGCTCTCTTGTGCAATCTCCCTCCATTGGCGTGTATTACTCCGGTGATGATCATTTACAAATGGAAGCCATTCCTCCAAGAAGGAGACCAAGGCCTGCTTCTCTGGGACTCACGACGTCATCGTCCTCGAGGTCCACCTGGGGCAGAACCTTAGCCTCCGCGATACTCAGGAGGCAAAGGGCACATACCTTGGGAAAGCAAGCCGATCAAAGCCAGGTCACCCCGCCCAGACCCCTCTAACACCCTCTACCGGGCAGTGGGGGCGGCTTCTTCCCGCCCTCCCCCCGGCTTCCAGTAAGGGTCCGGGTCCGGGACGGAACCCGAGGGGCGCAGGCCCCGGGCTCCCTTTTCGCGTCGGTGCCGGGAGGCTGGAGGCGGGGTGGGGATGGGGGAGTACTAGTTCCTGGTCACCGCTGGGGCCCCGGGGCCCCCACCGGCCCCGCTCCGCCCCACCTGGAGCCCCGACAGTCTCAGACTCGCAGATTTGAACTGAGGAGGCCGAGCGGCCGGGCGGGAGTTCCCAGCCGCCATTGGCTGAGGCGGCGCCGTGACTTCAGCGCCAAGGGCGCGGGAGGGGGGGCGCGGGAGGAGCCTGGAAGGGGAGTGTCGGAGCGGCTCGCCGCCCAGCGAGCCCGAGAGCCAGAGGGAAACCGACGCCGGCGCTGACATGGGCCTCCAGCCCCGGCGCCGCGCGGAGCCCACGGAGGGGACAGCGCAGCCGCGCCGCTTCGGCGCTCGGGTCTCTGGGGACCCAGGTAGGCGACAGCAGCCCACGCCGTGCGAGGCCTGGGTGGGCTCCGCCTGGGGGGAGCTCGAGGCCCCCGGTGGGGCGGAGAGCATGGAAGACGCCGTGACAGGGGGCCGAGGGGCGGGAAGGGGGGCTCAGAGACCCCACCCCCATCCCCCCTCCTGGTCCCGGTCCGGGGTGGGAGGTCTGGGCCGGAGCGCGCGCGGGGCTGCCCAGGTGGTGGGACCCGGTGTCCGAGCCGAGCGGGCTTAGGGGAGGAGGGGGTGGCCGAGAGGCGGCGTAACTGCGCTCTGCCTCGATTTCCTCTCCCCAGACTGGGATTCGGCGTCCCGTCCGGGGCGCTGCTGGGGCGGGGGTGGTCCCCGGCTCTCGAGGTCGGCCTGTTGGCTGGGCAATGGGGCGTGCGCCCGGAGAGGCAGGAGCACGACAATCGCGGGGCGCCGCCCGTCGTCTCCGCGAGGGGGGCGTGTGTGCGCACGGAGTTCTCCGTGAATAAGGACCGAATTCTTCGCGTGTAGTGGCGGAGGCGTGCACACACGCGCTCGCTCTCGTACACACGCTGCAGCACACGCCACCCAGTGTCACAGAGCGAGGGAGGAAAGAGGGAAGGAGCTGCCTGGAAGGGAACAGCCGAGGCAACAAATACTCCCCCCGTCCAGCCCCTCCCGCCGCTCCCGCTTCCTGGGAGACCTGGAGGCCTCGGCGGGAGCGGCTCGGTGCCTCCCCGGCGGGGTGGGGCGCAGCCGAGCCGGTGGCCCTGGCAGGGGGCCCCGCGCGGGATC
>NC_043716.1:51193753-51306391 GCF_006229205.1 Suricata suricatta | reverse complement strand
GTGGCCCTGGCAGGGGGCCCCGCGCGGGATCAGCGCGCCGGGTGCGCCCGGGGCAGAGCGCTCCTGGCGTGGCTGCCGGCCGCGAACGGTCGGTTAATGATTTAATCACCCGCTTGGGGCGGTGGAGCTGCTGTCGGCCGTCTCTGGCTCCGCCCCCTCCCTGCAGCGCCCCCAGCCGGGGGTACAAAACTGCCCCTGCCCCCGGTGCGTCCTCCACCAGCTGCCCTGCGGGCCGGGCCGCCGCCGGTGAGTGTCCGACCGGGAGAGCCGAGCGGGAACCGGGAGCCGGGGCTGGAGGGCTGCGGCTGGGCGGGCTTCCTAGGAGAGGGCTGAGCTGGAGCCGGAGGGGGGGGGGCTGGGGGAGGGGTGCTTTCTGTTAACTCAAACCAGATTCCTGGTGTTTCCCGTAGAGATCCTGCAGCTTGGGCTTTGGAAGTTTTCTTTCTCTCCCTGGGAGAATGGAGGGGAAATTCAATGCTTTTTCTTTTCTGTTCACCCTTTGCAATCTGACTGGCTCCCACGCCCTCAGCTGTCTCCTCGGCTCCTATTCTTTGCCCGTGGGTATCTGAGCAGTTGAATGGGGAAAGGGTCCCCGAGCTGCTGAAGCCGCCTGCCTCTTCTCTAGAGGGTGCTCGCGCTGGAGGGATGATCTCCGTCATCCTTAACCCCAGCAGCCATCTGGACCGAGAAAGCTTTCCCCGTGCAGCCGCGTAAACAATGAGGGGCCCAGTTACAGGAGGGCCACCCGCAATGCAACTTCGTCGAACAGTCTGGGTTTCTAATAACTCCCCGCCGCCTCCGCCCCCTTTCTGAGGCTGGGGTGGAGGAGGGGACCACCAGCAGGATGGACTGAATTTTAAGAGAACAAAGGGCACAAAGGAAGGGGGAACTGAGCTGTGGATTTTCCCCAGAAATGGGGAGTTTTCTGGACGCGGGCTGGGCCCATCCAGGCCTCTAGGTGGCTCCAAGGCTCCCGGAGCAATAATGGGGCATCCGCGGGAGTGTGGTGAGGCTCCTTCCCCCGGAGGTAGCTAGGAGCCTGCCAGGAGCCTGCCAGGAGTGTGGGGGTGGCATGGGGCTCCACCTCTTATCAGCTGCGTGTGTGAGCTGCCCATGTGACCAACTGGTGTGGTTTATCTCCTCCAAATGTGGACTTTGGCCATCACTCTTGGAGGACAGCTGCTCCTTCCCAGCACAGGGGCTTCTCCGTGAACCTTGGCAGAGATCCCCAGTGGGGTCTGGGCTTCCCAGGGGTCCTGGTGACCCACCCAGGGACTGGGAGCGGGCTGGTGTGATCAAGTGGGTCTGCTCCCAAGAGGCGACGGCTTGGGGTGAGTCCCAACCCCTCTGATGTCCCCCTGAGCTCACAGCCCCCGTTAAACTGCTTAGCTCCGGCCTCTACTTGGAACATTCTTTCCTCCATCTGGGGTTTCTGCCTTTTCCTCCCTTGACCCCCCCCCTTTCCCTTCATTACTGTCTTACACATGCCCACCCACTGATGGCTTATTCCAAGAGGAGGTGTGAACCCAGAGCTCCTATCCAGCTGCCTCTAGGAGACTGAGTGTCCAGGGAGCCCCAAGCAAATGAGAGCCTTATCTACAAAGTGGGGCTGGGGGGGATTCCTCGCCCCCTCCCTCCAACAGATGTTGACCTGGGAGAGGAATCTCAGACCCTCTTGACAAGTCAGGCGCTTTCCCAGCCCGGCCTCTGATTGGCTCTGGTTCAGGGGTTCTAAACCCCTCCCCCTTTGGAGTGGTTGATTGATGTCTGTGACCAGGACTGGCTGTGCCCAGGTGTGGCCGGCAAGGGGTTTGATATTGGCCAGGCTTCCTTGTCTCTTTTCCTCTCTCTCTCTCTCTCTCTCTCTCTCACCCACTCTCTGTAATCCGTCTCTCACCCCTTCTCTGGTTTGGGAGTAGAGCGCTGAAGATTGGTGCCTGTCTCCCAGCTTCTCTTGCCCTAGGTGGGGAGGGCAGAGTCTGTCCCTTGGAGGAACAGGATCTGTCTGGGTTGATGCAAGAGATAAGGCTTAGGGGCGGAGGGACTGGGGTTATGCAATCTTGCCCTGGAAGCTCAGAGAGGGCTGGCCCCAGCTTGGGTCTCTGACCTTTGCCCTGCAGCCTTATCCTCAACCTTGGGAAAAAGAAGCAAACATGGGGGTCAGCCTGCTGAGGGTCCTGGAGGGCCTGCTCTAGCAAAGGCTTCTGGGTGGGAGGCTCAGGGGAAGACAGACCCATGCCAACCAGTCTCTGGAGGAACTGGATGGTCACGCCTGGAGGGACGCGTGCATGCGTGTGGGTGGGCGTGTGGTCGGGATGTGGTCCTTTGCTCGCAGTGTATTGCGAAGGAAGTGGAAGCTCTTTAGTTTCCCACATTCCCACTCAGTGTGTCCTCGAAACTCTGGTTGAAAATACGCCTCTTGTGGAGCCTCGGGCTTCCTTCCAGAAACATACATAAGAGTCTCCCCCAGGCACTGCCAGCTTGCAGCTCGGGGCTCCCTGCCAGGCTGGCATCCAGACCCTCCTTCTTCCAGGCACAGAGGCACCATTGCACCTCCCAAGCTGGGGAAGGCTCTCCCTTTGGGGGGTCACGCAAGGGCAGTGAGGGACACATTCGTGAAGGAAGGCTTCCACAGAGACTGAGCTGCCCTGCTGGCATCCCCACCCCCCCCCAACCTTCATCCAAGGAGCCGGGGCATCTGAAAGGCAGCAGTTCCAGGGCAAGAAATACCCCGGGTGTGTCCTCAGGGACGGCATCTCGCTCGGCCAGGTCTGCTCAGGACCTGCGCCCGTGCTGTGCACGGGGTGACCGAGTGTGGGCTGCACACCCCAGCTTCCAGATCTTCCCAGGGTAACCACGGAAGCTGGGCTCTGTGCTCTGTCTTCTGTTCCCTGCCCCTCCTTTGTCTGTACCCCCAGGGGCCACTCCCTGCAGCCCTTCTTTATTCCTTAGAATATCGCCCTTGACCCTGAAGTATTAAAAGGCGACTAGTGCCTTTGGCTGGGAGAACACACAAGGAGCCTTCTCCGGGCTCCAGGACAGCTCCTACACCTGTGAGAGTTGGATGAGGTCCAAAGAACCAGGTAGTATTTTATTGGGGGTGGAGCGTGTGGAGGTTTTGTGCATTATTTGTTGCTGGTACGCACCGGGCCCCAGATTCCTCGGTGTCCGGCCCTTGTCCCAGAGAGGAATGGCCGGCCTTTCTTTTATCCCGCCTTCGCCTCACCCCCCACCCCCTATCAGGCTGAAATCGGCAAGAGTTTAAGTCTTGTCCAACAGAAGCCAGGCTCTTCCAACGTGTTGTGAAAGGTCAGGAAGGTAGGAAGTCAGGTGGGCAGAGAAGCCAAGTCTTGGGTGGCTTGACCCACAGCAAGTGGGGACTGCAGTCTATCCCCAGGCTTCAGAAGCTTGGAGGATTCCCTCCCTCTGCAACACTTCATCCTGGGGGCGCGTGCGCGCGCGCACGCACACACACACACACACACACACACACACACACACACCGTCCCCAAGGACTTGAAAAGGGTCAGCTCTGGAGCCTTTTGGATTGGGTATCATCAGGTGACGCCGGAGGTACATCTCTTTGAATGTGGCCAGAGTGTCGCTGGGGATGCTGGGATTTTCCTCTTACCTTTCAAGGCATGGGCACAGGCATCCACTGAGAGAGACAGAGAGAGAGCGAGAGCACGAGAGCCCGTTACAGCATCCTCATAGCAAATAATGTGAATGCTCACCTGTTTTGTTGCGCTGAGGGTTTTGCTTATATGAGCTTATTTAACCCTTCCACTAACGCTAGGAAGTACATAATGGTGCCAATCTCTCTGAAAGCGTGCGAGGAAACTGAGGCACATGTCACGTGCCCTGCTCAGCTCGGTCAGGCCACAGTGGGGAGTCTGGTTGCAGGGCCCATGCTCTTCACCTCCACCCTGCGTGGTCCAGCAGGACCAGGACAGAGACTTGCCAGCCTGCTCTGGAGTGAGTCCAGATCCACCCTCTGGAGAGCCTTGAGTGTCTTTTGATCCCCCCTCCTCGGCTGAGCTCTGGACTCTCAGGAGAACGGAAGCAAGCGAAACCCAACAGGGCCTGGCAGATCTGATTTCAAGCCCAGTGGCTCCTTTGTGGGGCACGGGGCTGGGGGGGGGCATCAGGGCCACTCCCAGGTGCTCAGGCAGTGGGGTCCCCAGCAGGTGCCTCGTCCTGCCCTCTGGGCTCTGCCCCTGTGATGGCAGCGCCGCTGGCGTCCCACCTCAGACCGAGGAGAAACACAAGTTTCCAGGAAGAGTGCTGCAAACAAGCAAAGTTACCGAAAATCCTGGAGTCACTGGGCTCTTCTTGACTCTGACTTTTTGATTCCTGAGTGGCTTCCTGGCTTCCCCTCAGGTCCCAGGGCACGCCTTCCCTTTCTTTCCCGGAGCTGTTTGAACTCCCAGGTGGGGAGGGGGCTTTCTCCTTCCCCCTCCCACTTGCCTCCTTCTCCTGGCCTGGGGAGCACACGGTGCTGGGATCAGGGAGGAGGTGGATATAGAGACAAAGGTGAAGGAGCCTAGTGGGGAGAATGGCGGGGTCCCAGCAGGGAGGCGCTGCGTCTGTATTTCCCAGGACTTATCTGTACTTTTCCCTGGGATGCTGGCGAATGGAGCGCCCAGAGTGGGAATATTTTAACCCGGAATTCTATGTAAAACTGCATATCCTGTGGGTGTGCATGCATCCAGAACCTTCAGAGCTGAGAGGCTGGGGCCCCAGCAGTACTCAGGACCCTCCCCTGTACACCTGACGGTGGGGTGGAGAAAAGCCCGGGGCTCAGAACCAGGCGGGCCCTGAGACTCTTCTCGGAGCCCTGGCCTTAGCAGGTACATGACTTGGTGAAGCATTGGTGTCAATTAGCATCAGTTTTCTTATCTGCAAGATGGGGATGATTATATGTCCCTGGGATGGGGCGGGGGGTGTGCGGAGAATACATGACAGTTTTAGTAATTGTTTGGTTATTTTAAAAAAGGGCAGTTTAGTGAAGGCAAAGCAGCTGCTTGGTGCAGAGTAAAAGTTCAGTGAAGGTGAGTTCGCTTTCACACACTTCCTGCAACCCGTTGCCCACCTGAGACCCCCAGGTAAGGGGCTCGGGTGGCACGTCCCAGAAGGGGGTCCTCAGCCCCAGCCGTAGAGCCCACACTGTTCCCCTGCAGTTCTCTCCAGGACAAGGCTGGACAGCTGCTCCTGCATTTTCCAGCAATCAGAGGGTAGATTTTCGAAACTATAGCGTGTTTGCCCTCCTACAACTCAGCCTGGCTGAGTTACTGGCTTCATTTTCTTCTAAGTTGTAAGAACCGTTAAATTCCCTGAAAGGAATGGTAATTTGAGAATGTCTGAATCCAGCAGTGAGCATCCTGCATGATCCGTGGAGATCCTTCCAGAACGGCAGTAGAGGTACCGTGACAGCCGCGTACATGATTGTCAGTTTTCCAGGAGGCACAGTGTAAAAAAACTAAAGACGGGGCACCTCGTTGGCTCAGTCGGTTGAGCGTCCAACTTCGGTTCAGGTCACGATCTCGCGGTCCATGAGTTCGAGCCCCGCGTCAGGCTCTGTGCTGACAGCTTGGAGCCTTGAGCCTACTGTGGATTCTGTGTCTCCCTCTTTCTCTCTGCCACTCTTCCACTCATGCTCTGTCTCTCTCTGTCTCTCAAAAAATAGATGTTTAAAAACTTTTTGAAAACTAAAGACAGGTGGAATTAATTTTCATGTTTTAAGCCAGTTTATATATCCAAAAAGTATCGCTCCACCACATGATCATAAAAAATGAAGACATTTTACGTTACTGTATCGTACAAAGTCTTCAAAATCCAGTGTGTATTTTATGCCTGTGGTTCATCTTCATTTGGGTGCTAAATTTCAGAAATTCTTCATTTGAATTTGAATTTCCTAAAATTTAGGGTTGAAAAAGTAGATCTGTATACTCAAGTATGTTTTAAACAGCACTTGAGTTTTCCAAGAACTGTATCAAGGGTCCGTTTTCAAGTTTAAATATTTAAAGTAAAGAATTGAGTCCCTTAGTTCCACCAGCCACGTTTCAAGCACTCAGCCGCCCTGTGTGGCTAGAGCTACTGTTTTGGATGCCCGCGGTTTAGAATATTCCTGTAAGAGCCAGGAAGAGCGGTGCTTCATGTCAGCAGTATTATTCAACATTATACTGGCCAGTGGAGTGGGCATAGCAAGATACGAAGAAGGAATGGAGGAGGCAGAATTCTCAGTTGCAAATGATAAGCTTGTCTATACAAGGCCCAAAAGATTCAACCATAACGTTGATTCGAGCGTGCAGGACAGTGCAATTTAGCAGGGTGGACATTCAGTGTATATAAATTAAAAATAAATGACTGTAGTGTCCCCGGTTAGCAGCTGTAACAGTCAGAAAATACAGCTACGTGAAAGGGGGAGGAGCAGAATCCACTCACGACAAGAGGTCACAAAATGACCTGGGATAAACCCAGGGAACGTGCATCACTTATTCCATTTAATAAAGGGGATTATCCAAAACGTTTGAATAAATGGCTACCAGGATTTGATATGTGATAGAGTCCGTTCTTCCCAAGTTCATTTCTTGTGTCCTTTCAAGTCTAACATAATCCCACTAGGGTTTCTTTTGGGACTTTCTGTTTTTAAAGTCTGTCCTGGGGTGCCTGGGTGGCTCAGTGGGTTAAGCGTCCGGCTTCGGCTCAGGTCAGATCTCATGGTTCGTGGGTTCGAGCCCCGCATCGGGCTCTGTGCTGACAGCTCGCTCAGAGCCTGGAGCCTGTTTCAGATTCTGTATCTCCCTTTCTCTCTGACCCTCCCCTGCTCGCACTGTCTCTTTCTGTCTCTCAAAAATAAATAAAAAACATTAAAAAAAAATTTAAAGTCTGTCCGGGAAAGGAACCACATTAGAAAAAAAAAAAATGCAAGGAAATTTTAGGGGAAAAAAATTAAAGTAGGAATATTGCCCTATTAGGTACTCAAACATGTTTCAAGAAGCGCAGTGTAGCCCTGGTTTAGGAGTCAGCAGACCAGCAAACCAAAAGGCCAAGCTCCGAGATAGCTTGCAAAGAGCGTAATAATCTGATGAAGGTCACTTTAGTGCCTTACACCACATTTTATTTTATAATAATCTGGTAAGAAACCAGTAACATACTTACAACATTGTTGTATTTTCATTGTTTTTCTATTTTAAATAACCCACAATTTTATAAGCCATGGGCATCTTTACTCTGTTGTATTTCCTTCCAGTATTTTCCTCTCTGAGTAGTTGCTCATTATTATATTATTACCTGGTAGTTTTAGAGGAGGTGGTTATTCTCATAAACTGAAAAGTGGGGAAGGTCTTTTCTTTATAGTGTGAAAGCCGGAAACTACGACACAGACTTGGCTGTGTAAAGATGAATGAGTCCTCTATGGAAAAAGAAGACAAGTCGTCCAGTTGCAAATAGGTTTATGATAAACTTGCAGAAATATTTGCAAAATAGGATGGCAAGAAAATTTTAACTGCTTTAATTTTTTTTATGTTTTTTATTTATTTTTGAGAGACAGAGACAGCATGAGCAGGAGAGGGTCAGAGAGAGAGGGAGGTACAGAATCCAAAGACAATCTCCAGGCTCTGAGCTAGCTGTCAGAATAAAGCCCGACGCGGGGCTCGAACCCACGAACCATGAGATCATAATCTGAGCTGAAGCCGAACGCTCAACTGACTGAGCCACCCAGGCACCCCTTAACTGCTTTAATATTTGAAAAACTCCTATACAAATCCGTTGGAAAAGGTGAAGCCCCCTTCCCGGAGAACTGGCCAAAGGCTTTACCAAGCAATTCCCAGGACAAAGATAAAGAAGCAGATGATGTACTTTTTAAGTGCCCGCCCTCCCTCATTTAAGGAGATACACGTGACAAGTTTGTGAGTGTGCGGATTGTTGGGATTTTGTTGTTTCCAATGAAAGGAGATAACAGCATCTGGTATCAGACACTATATTCCTGTGTTGGTAGGACTACAACTTGGTGTAGAACCTCCTAGAAAACAAGTTCACAATAAGAAACAAAAGTAATTTATCTTTCTTTTCCTCCGGAAATAAAGATTGGTGCAAATTTAGCCAGGAGGATTTTTGTTACAGAGTTGGGATAAAATAGAAACAACCTAGCATTCGTTAGTGGCCGCTGGATGTAAAATTTAGGAATTTAGTACTTAATTTCAAATAACGCAGACGTTATTTATGAACACGTAAACATCTTCCCCCAAATGTGAACAATGGTTGGCTTTATTTATGTACCTGCAGCGGAAAGGGGGAAATGCCTCCATCCGCTCTAGTCTGTAGAAGCGGTTTGCGAGTTTCATATTTCATTTCCATTTTGAATAACTATTTTTTTATTATTTATTTTTAAGAGAGAGACAGAGAATAAGAAGGGAGAGGCAGAAAGAGAGAGGGAGACACAGAATCCAAAGCAGGCTCCAGGCCCTGAGCCGTCAGCACAGAGCCTGACACGGGGCTCAAACCCATGAACTGTGAGATTGTGACCTGAGCCGATGTCAGGGACGCTTAACTGACTGAGCCACCCAGGCACCCCAGTAACTATATTTTATAAAGTGAAAAAGAGTTAGGTGAAATTAACATTATTTAACCCAATATATTCAAAATATTCTCATTTTAACACATAGCCCATAGAAAAATAGAATGAGCTGTTTTACATCCTGAAGTCCATTGTCTGTTTTACCCCCTAGCGCGTGTGGATTCGGACTCCCCACGTTTCAGGTGCTCTGTAGCCACGTAAGGCGTGTGCTGCCACGTTGGACAGCGTAGCTGTGAATTATTTAATAACCCCTAGAGAGGCGGCAGAAGGCAGGAGTCACTGAGAAGTTCTGGTGTGGGGTTTATGGAGTTCTCCCCATGAACCCTGCTCTGGGCAAGAGGCTAGCGGCCTCATTAGCTGGGCCGGGCTCACCCCGCTCCCCACTTCCCCAGCCAGGAAACCTGGGGAACGTGCACAGGTCACTTCCATCTCTGAGAAGCCAGTTTTGAAACTGGGGTGGTGTGCAGTTTCGCTTTCTTCTAAGAAGCAGGAAATGGGATCTGCCCACGCGTGGCTGGGCAGTGGCACCCCTGGGCCAGGGAGCCTGGTCTGGATGGGCACGCAGGCAGGCAGGGGTGGTGGGGCAAATACAGGGCTCCCAGCTTGGGAGGTTTTAGGGAGAGAACTTGGGTTCTGGTCTTCCTTCTCGTCACCTGGAACCACTGGAAAACACAAGAGTGGGCCTTGTGCTGCCCCCCCCAGCCCCCCGCTGCTAACCACGCCAGGGGGGGTCCTGGCTCCTGCTTCGGGGTGGCCCCCCCAACCTCTCCCCTCCCAGGGAGACAGAACATGGGGAGGTTCCTCCGAGGAGGGAGCTGGAATGCGATCCTGAGTAGGGAAGAACTCATTTGAGCCAGCCCTGAGAGCAGATCTCTGACGGAGTGGGTCCAAGTGAGTCTTGGTTCCAAGGGTCTTGGAGAAGCAGCCTCCCCTGCCATCCTACCCACCCCCCGTCTTCCACGGGCACATTTTCCTCTGGGGACATCTGATGAGGCCAGGAGGCAACACCTTGTACAGAAAACCGTGGGCCCAAGGTCCGCCAGAAGTGGGCGGAAGTCACTATTTAAGTAGCTGTGAGAGTGAACTCATGCCATCTGAGCCTCAGTTTCTCTTTCTGTAAAATGGGAGGCAGTCTTGACACCCTCCTTGCAGGGTGAGGGGCACAAGTGCCTCATCTCCTAGTACAGTGCCTGGGATGCGGCAGATACCGGACACAGTCATTTCGACAGTATTGCTGTCTCCGCACGTGGCTGGGTGGTCGGCCAGTCGTAGGGAGCACCGGAGTGCTGGGTGCCCTGTGGGACCCCAGCCTCTTCTCCGCTCCCGTGCAGCCACCAGAAGCGCTGAGCTGGGGCTGTAGAAGCCGCAGAAGCAGAACTTTCACCTGCACGGGTGTCTCGGAGAGCATTCCACTGTGGGGTCACCTGTGTGGGAGGCTGGCCTCCAACTTGGAGCTTTAGTGACACTGGAAATTGGCCAGTCTCCGGTGACGTGCAGGGGGGGTGATTGTTATCTTTCGTCTCCTCCTCAGTTGAAGAGGCTCAGGCATCAGGAAGCAGCTGCTGGGGAGCGAGCTCTTTCGGGGGGGAGTCCTAATCTCCATGTGTCCCCTGATGCCAGGCTGCTAGAGATCGCCCACTCTCCCCTCCCTCATAACTTCGAATATGACCTGTCCGTCCGCCTTGGGACGGGGAAGGAGGGAAAGAACAGACCTCCTCGGGAGATTTTGGCCCAGAGAGAGTGGACCGGAGACCCACCCAGCTCGGTGCCCAGACTGTTTGAAGCTGGTTTTGAAATTGATGTCTTTTCCTTAATAAGCCTTTGATGCTTTGAGACATTTATTATTATTATTATTATAAGACAGTATTACCTCATGAAAGGAAAATAAAAAATTGCCTGCTTTCCATTGGAGCCTAACGTGACTCCTCAGTGTCTCTGTGTGCCCTTTAAGCCCGTATCCATGTAGATGTGGGATCGCTGTGTTGTGCGAACAGCCTGAGCCCTGCCCGTTTTCTCCTTCCCTGTGTCCATGCGTTTTGGCAGACACCTGTTGCATGGCCTTCGCATGTTAATCAGTTGAGTTCATAGTGCCTCGTCCTCACACCCCTTTCCTTATTCCCGGCGGTAGGTTGTTTCCAGCCTTTCCCGATTGTAAATAAGGCTTCTGTGAATATCTGCGTGTGTGACTTTTCCTGCTTTGAAATCATTCCACAGGGTAGTTGCTAAGTCATAATCATTCTAAAGCCATTATTTAAAGAAACGGCCTTAGTTGGCACTGTCCCCAAGACCACACTTGGGCTGGTCCCTTAATGTGTCCCTCAAGTCCCTTAATGTGGCTGCACCATCTCTGAGAGTATGGGCACTCCATACCCAAGGATTTTAAGGAGATTTTTGACACGGATATGCGAGCGGTTAAGGAGTGGGTAATGGTGATAGTTCAGGTTCCCATCCTGGGCTTTTTTGCGGGGAAGGGGTGGTGTTCAGGCTCAGATTATTTTAAGACCGTGCTGCTTAATCTCCTGGTGCAAACAGCACACTTTCAAAGACAGGGGCTGGGGTGCCTGGGTGGCTCAGTCGGTTGAGCATCTGGCTTCAGCTCAGATCATGATCTCACGGTTCGTGGGTTCGAGTCCCACATTGGGCTCTGTGCTGACAGCTAGCTCAGAGCCTGGAATCTGTCTTCAGATGCTGTGTCTCCCTCTTTCTCTGATCCTCTCCTGCTCAGGCTGTCTCTCTCTCTCTCTCTCTCAAAAGATAAATAAAACATTTTTTAAAAAAAGATGAGGGCTTTTCACAGTGAGCATGAAGGAAGTAAAAGATTCCAGCTAGTTCTAAAGTCAGCTAAAATAACCCCGCCCCCCACCATGGTTCCTCCTGTCTTACGTAAGGATGTGGATCAAAGCAAGGATGTGGATCAAAGCGTCCACGGGTCTGTTCATTCACTGAGCGGCCTGTCCCACTGTTGGAGTTAAACTGCCTTCTGCCTTCGCTGGGACTCCTTATCGTTCAGGATAAGGCTGCCCGAATGTTCCAGAAGGCACCGGATCTCTCTCTGGCCACAAAAGCCAGAGCTAGCCTTCTTAGGGAGAGGAGTGGTCGTGTTACCCTGAGCTTCTTGCACAAGGTCCTTCCGTGTGCTGCTCCGGTTGGCAGGGGCTCCCCTGGGAATGCCTCCCCTCTTTGGGCAAAGTGTGGTTCTTCCTAGTGGTGGAGTGTGGGCTGCCCCCTGGGAGAAGGGTCCGTAGCCCAACAGGTGAGACCTGCTGGGGGGGAAAGGCCTCTGGGGCTTGCTTCCTCTCTTCCCAGCTCTGGGCCCTCAGCAGCTCCTGGTGTCACCACCTCCAAACCATGCCCTGGATGTGCGCCCCTCGGCCCATCTCCGTACCCGCATCCGCCTCCTGGCCCACGTCGTCTCTGCCCTGAGCTCCTGCTACACCAGCCGTCGTGTGAACCTCCACATGCACCAAGCATGCGCTGCTTTGGGAGCTGCCATTGGTTTCCTTTCGTGCCTAGAATGCCGTCCAGACGCCTCCCTGGTCTTCCGGGGGCGGTGGGACTAGGCGACCTGGCCCTGGGCCCCTGGATTTCCTTTCTGTTCCTCAAACTCCCCAGGCTTCTTTCCACCTCTGGGCATTTGCATATGCTGTCGCCTCCCCGGATTGCTCTTGACCTGCCTGGGTCCTTTCCATCATTCAGTTCTCAGCTCGCAGGGCGCCTTCCTCAGAGGGGTCTCCCCTGGGCCCGTGACACCCACACCTGCCCCCCTTCTCAGACGCCAAGCACTATGAGAGACTGTCCTACTTGGGCGCACCGGCACTGTTCCCCGCCCACCCGTACTCAGTACAGAGCTGCCCCCGGGAAGGCAGGGGCTTATCCGCCTTGTGATTTCCACTGTGTCATCTTCAGAGTCTAGACTGGAAAACCGGTGGATGTGAATGAATGAATGAATGAATGAATGAGTGAGTGAATAAATGAGGCCCCCTGTCGCTATTCGAAGCCACGCCTGAGGTGGCCTTTCACCAGGTATCCCCTTCCGTTCTGCCGCGCTGCTTGGGGCTGGCGTTGGATGGATGTCAGGAGCTGATGGAGAGGCGGCTACAGATGGCAATGACCATGCAGGGGGCGTAGAAGCACGTGTACTCTGAAGCAGGGTGGGCCAAGGGGCAGCTGCCAGAGTGGGAGAGAGAGCCACCCCAGGAGAGCCTGCTTGGGTGTCGGGAGCGCACTTGGCCAGCCCGTCCTTCTGTGGGTCTGGACTGGCTGATCTGGGAGGCCAGTGCTCTGTGTGCAGCGTGCTGGGGGGATGGGTGAGGGGTCCAGGCAGGCACTGTCCTCCTGGGTCCCCGAAGCAGAGCTGAGCTGAGAGTGTGGTTTGTGTAAACCAACCCGGGCCCGGCCTTCCAGGGAGGACTCGCCGCTCCTGCCTTAAAGGAATATTCTGGGGATGGTGGGCTGAGGGTAGAGGAATCTAGTTCCGTCGGAGGCCGGGGAGAGCGGGGAGTTCCTGCTCCATTTTCCTTTGCCGTGGCAGGAAAGTGGAATTGTGGGTGGCAGGAAAGTGGAATTATGGATTCCGGGGTGGGGTGGGGTGCCCCGCCCAGGGCAGGCTATGGGGAGTGGCCGCCCTGTCATCAGGCAGCCTATTTTAGCCACTTCCCCCAGAGCTGAGTCATGGCACTTAGCAACACCCACTGCCAAAGACACAGCTCTCTTTGGCAGGACCCCCTTCCTGGTGGGCGTTCAGGCCTCCTGACCTGCCCCTTCCCCCCCAGGACTGGCCCGGTCCACCTGCTCACCCTTACCCTCCGTATTCCATCTCCTCACCCCTACATCGTTCTCTGCTCAAAGCTTTGGGTTCTCACCAGCCCTGAAGCGTGGCCCATCTAGTCTGAGTTCTAGGACCTTGGCCCAGTCCCAGGCCTGCTGGGCAGCGGGACGCTAGGTGACCCCACAGAGGCCCCCCAGCTCTCTCAAGACTCTTTCATGCTGTGCACTGGAGGGAAGGTTTGGTTTTTTTATAAGCCAGAAAGCCTCATTCCCACCCCCAGGGAGCAAGACTATAAGTAACCCATAGCACTGGCCAGACTTTCACTTTCTTTCTGGGGCTGTAGGGCCGAGCAGGGTGCTGGGGCCCCGGACCTGGCCTGTGGATTGCCTACTGGCCATTCTTACCCGTTTTTTAGTTTTACCCTCCCATATGGAAGTGGGGGCTGGTGGGCAATGGGACCCTCCTGTCCTGTAGTCTTGGTGTCCAGAATGCCAGGTCCCTGTGAGTGGCCGCAGGCCTCTTCATGGGTTCTGCTGAGACTTTGGCAGTTGAGTCTGTGGTTCCCCTTTCTCTGTGTGGAGCATTTCCCGTGGGGGAAGCCACAGCGCTCAAAGTTGCTTCCTGGGTCCAGGGATTCCTACTGTTACATTGAAACCCTGAATCCTGGAAGTTCATGTCTTACGTTCCCACAATTTTATGGGAACCTGCCCTGCCTCCCAACCACCGGCCCACCCCCCTTTCTTGTTGTTGTTTATCTGGTAAATAGTATAAGCTTTAGTTTCGTAGCTGGTAGCTATGTTCTCAACCTGGGGCAATTTTGTGCCCCCCTCCAGGGCACATTTGGTATGTCTGGAGACATTTTGGTTGTCACCCCTGGGGAAGGATGCTATGGGATTTAGTGGGTAGAGGCAAGGAGGGGATTAAACATCCTATCGTGTGCAGGAGGGCCCGAACCACAAAGGAATTACCTGCTTCCAAGGGTCGACACTCTAGGATCATTCAGGCACTTTCTTGAGGAAGCAGCCAGGCTCCTCTGTTTTCTGGACTCTCTTGGTCCAGAAGCAGGGAGGGGTGTTCAAGTGGGAAAGGTAACTGGTGAAGGATGCTACCCACCAAAGGCCAGAGAAAAGTCTGGAGCGGAGTAGACAGAGCACTGGACCAGGAGCCCAGATTCTCACCCAGCTCTTTGAGATCCCAAGATTCTGTGACTACAGGCAGGCATTTGAGTGCAGGCAGTTTGAAGACGTGAGCCTTTTCCATCCTTGCCTTGGTGTCCTGGGTGGGCAGCAAAAGCAGAGAGATCCTATGGTACCCAGAGTTCATTAGAAACCTGGTTTGATTTCCTTCTGTTCCTGACACGTCTGAGGCCAACCCCCGCCTCCCTTTCTCTTTTTTAGCCAAAGAGAGCTTTTCCCCCCAAAGATTCACCTAGGAGCCCATGACTGGCTGAGAAGGTCACATACGGTGACCCTCTCCTGGGTAGTGTGGCAAAGGGATAACCTGAGGCCAGTACTTTTTATGTAGCAAAAATGTGGCCCATGGGCCATATCTGGCCCACAACTTGTTTTTATATATAAAGTTTTATTGAGACACGGCCACACCCTTTGTTTACATGCCGTCTGCTGCTGCTTTCCTACTACAAAGAGAGTATCTTCCACAAAGCCAAACGTCTTTAGTCTCTGGTCCTTTATAGAAAATGCTGGCCAATCCTTGGTCTAGCTGTTGCGTGTCTGATCGTTTAGAGGTTAGATCCCAGGCCATGTGCAGGAGAAGAGGATTCAGGTTAGGGGAAGGGAGCGCCAACTCACGTGAGGGTTGGTGGGGAGAAGGAGAAGCAGGAGGAAGGAGAGAGTGAGGTGAGTGTGGTGAGAGTCCTCACCTGGCTCCGAGCCCAGCCCACATCACCTGTGCGGCAGGTCCGCCCCGGCGCCTGGCGCCCGCCTCCTGTCCTAGAGAACTTTGTTTGTGGAGTGACAACCCCATGACTGCCTGGGGCGGGGTTTGGGGGGGTGGCACTTGATAGTTGGGGAGCCATCAGACTGGGCACCAGCAGCCGGACAAGGACTGAGAATACTGTGGGGGTGTTTGGGGGACACAGAGGTCAGGCCAGTGTGGAACCCTGGAGTTGGCTGTAGGCGGAAGGGAAGCCAGCATTGCCCTTGGACTAGGAAGCAGAAAGGAGCGGGGGGGTGCCGGGACAGAGGTGTTGCCTTTCAACAGGTCTTTGAGGACCCTCTGCTAGATGGGATTCAGTGGGGAGTTAACCCATCAGAAGTCTCTGGAAGCTCGGGGTCCACTGGGCAATTACCGCCCAGCTGGCAGGAATAGAATGATGTGGGTGGACCCTCCCGGGAGAGGGGACATCCCAAGTGTCCGGAGGCCGGAGGAGCGGTGGCCGGAGAGGGTTTGCCTTGGCTAAAGACGGTTTCCCGAATGAAGTGACACCTCCGCCGAGCCCTGAAGGACATTGAGTGAGCCAGGTGACAGCGTGTGCCAGCAGGGACCCGCATGTGTCCAGTCCTGGAGTCCAGGAGCCAGAAGCTCAGGGCTAGGAAAGAGAGCAAAGGTAGGGGAGTGGCACGCGGTGGCCTGGAGGAAGGAGGGAGGCAAGGACGGGCCACCAGAGCCAGCAGTCTGCACCCGGGAGCCCTGCCTGGGTTTTGTTTTAGATACAAGGTATAGAATGGTCTGGAGAGGGACAGGAGGGGAAAAGGATCTGCTGGGCTGGTGTCGGGGGGCAGGTGGCATGCAGTGGCCCAGCGGGGGTGAGGGAGAAACCGACTGGACAGCCACAGATGGGGCTTGGCAGTGGCAAGAGTTGTCCCGTCACGAAGTCTTGTTGGCAAGACTTTGGCCAACACCGCCCCTTACCCTCCCTCCTTGTTAGATCCTGCACGTCTCCCCGCCCTGCTCAGCCCTGCATTGCTGAGTTTCGCCTTTGGGGCAGGTCCCCCCTGCCCCCGGGGGGAATATTTGGCTCCAACAGTGGACCTCAACTTGGTGCTTGGCAGGAGCAATATGGTGCGGGGTAGCTGGAGCTTTCAGACGCCCCCAGACTCTCCTGGGCTCCTCTCTGCTGATCTTCAGTTCCGATTAACTGTCCCCCGGGGTCTGCGGAACTTGGGGGCCAGGCCACCGAGTCCCAGCCCTCCTCCTACACCCCTAATGATTAAAGAGACGAGAAGGACCTTTTCTAGTCTTCACCCCTAAGAGACACAGGGTGAGTCGTCAGCAGAGAGCTTGGGCCCCACAGTAGAGAGGTCGCAGGCGGGATCCCTACGGGACACCCAGCAAGGACTGGAAGGCTGGAGAGCTGGCTCTGTGGGTCCCGGCAGCCCCGCCCCCGTTCTGATTCAGAAGGCGAGTCTGGCCGCCCACATACACAGAGAGATTGGACACTGTCTCTTTGGGGGCCGTCCTGTTCTCTCCCTCGTCAGAGCACCGTGACTCAGGTTGAGGTGTCCACTGACTTCACGGGGATTGAGGTCAGACAGCAGGAAGAACTTAAAGCATGTCTCCAGCCCAGTGGCCCGCAGAGAGTCCTGTCCTAGATCCTGTTTCCTAGACTGCCTGCACACCTCCACGTCCTTAAACGTGGTTGCGTTCACACTGGTTGCATCCTGGTTGGGGGAGATGCCGACCTTCAGAAGAAGGCTCATCTTCTGTCTGGTTCGGAGAAGTGTGTCCGTGGCTACCGGAACTCCGCCGGCTTTGCGGAAAGCGCTCCCCTAACCCGAGTGCCTGTGCGTGAAGAAACCGACAGAGCTATGCCACCAGTTGCTTATCTCCCAGTGTTTCATTTTGGTGGGAGAGCTGAGGTTTGGGCAGCAGCCCCTCTGTAGCTGGGCTCGGTGCCCTGCGGCCAGCCCGCATTAACCCTTTGCCTGCTGTTCTCTTCTTGCAGCCCTATGATCTCCTCCTTGTCACCCCCTATGCCTGCCGGACTTCAGATCTGACCCCCGACCTGCCTGCCGCCTTGGGAGTCCCCTCCCCAACCCCCACCGGCAAGATGCCCATCCTCAAGCAGCTGGTGTCCAGCTCGGTGCACTCCAAGCGCCGCTCCCGCGTGGACCTCACGGCTGAGATGATCAGTGCCCCCTTGGGCGACTTCCGGCACACCATGCATGTGGGCCGGGCCGGGGATGCCTTCGGGGACACGTCCTTCCTCAACAGCAAGGCTGGCGAGCTGGACGGCGAGTCCCTGGATGAGCAGGCCGCCTCCTCGTCCTCCAAACGCAGCCTCCTGTCCCGGAAGTTCCGGGGCAGCAAGCGGTCGCAGTCGGTGACCAGGGGGGACCGGGAGCAGAGGGACATGCTGGGCTCCCTGCGGGACTCGGCTCTGTTCGTCAAGAACGCCATGTCCCTGCCACAGCTGAACGAGAAGGAGGCCTCCGAGAAGGGCTCTGGCAAGCTGCCCAAGAGCCTGTCGTCCAGCCCCGTGAAGAAGGGGAGCGCCGGGGAGGACAGCCAGGAGGAGGCAGGTGAGGGGGACCTGGCGCCCCGGCGGAACGGGGCCACCGCCCCCCACTCCCCCGACCCCCTGCTCGACGAGCAGGCCTTCGGGGACCTGACGGAGCTGCCCGTGGTGCCCAAGGCCAGCCTGGGGCTCAAGCACGCCGAGTCCATCATGTCATTCCACATTGACCTGGGGCCGTCCATGCTGGGCGACGTCCTCAGCATCATGGACAAGGAGGAGTGGGAACTGGAGGAGGAGGGCGGCGGTTACCGTGATGACGGGGAGCCTGCAGGCAGCACCCTCCGAGCTCCCCCTGCAGTGGCGGCGGCGGCGGCCGTAGCATCAGTGGCCACTCCACGGGCGAGGCAGCAGGAAGGCGCCGCGGGCCGGGACCTGCCCCAGGACGAGGGCTGGGCAGTGGCCCCCAGCCCTGGCTCGGCCCGCAGCGAGGGCAGTCACACCACGAGGGACAGCAGCTCCCTGTCCAGCTGCACCTCGGGCGTCCTGGAGGAGCGCAGCCCTGCCTCACGGGGGCCTGACAGGGCCCGGGCCGCGCTGCCCCAGCAGCAGGACAAGGAGTTCTCCTTCATGGACGAGGAAGAGGAGGATGAGATCCGAGTGTGAGGGGCACCATGCAGGGGGCGCTGTCTCCTCCCTGCCCCCAGGCCACCACCCCCTTCCCTGCCTGGTCCCGTCCAGTACTGGGCAGCCAGGAGCCTGGCTTCCACCGCAGACCCTGGACGTCCCTGCCGCCCCTTCTCCTGGAACTGGGGCACTGGTGAGGCCGGGGCCCCGCTGGGGACATGGGGAGGTGGCATGGGTGCCAGGCTGCATGGTGCACCCAGCCCTCCTGGGCGCTGCAGGCCAGACTGGGTGCTTGCAGCAGGAACCGGTTCTCCCTTCCCACCCCGGCCTCAGACGGTGTCAGCCAAGTCCCCTCCTCCTGGGGCAGGTGCAGCAGGTCAGCCTGGGAGTGGCCCCGGTGCCTTGGCTAAGGACACTGGGCTCACCTTTCTTCTGCTGTGACCGGTGGCCATGTGGCAGGAGGAAGGTTGGCCCCCCGCAGGCCCCCCTACTCCCGGCCCCTGCACCGGAGCCTGGACCCCCTTGGAGCAAAGCTGGACCCAGTATGTGCACTAAACGCGGCCCCTTCCCGGGGAGGAGAACAGGATGGGGAATGACGGAAAGGAGGCCCTGGGGCTTCCTGAATTTTCTAAAAGGGGCCCTTCCGGGATAACACTAGGAACAGGCTGGGGGCTGGCTCAGCCTCTATCGATTTGTTCTTGTCCGGTTTAGATCCTTCCAGAGCCGTACCTGGAACAGCATTAGGTCTGCCACCAGACAGAAGATCAAATCCTTTTAGGAAACCTTTGTACTAAGTGCTTCCAGACTTTAGTTAGAACTGAATGGGGTGGGTGTCCATGTTTGTGTGTCCCTCCCCCCACCCCATGGCTATTAACAGTTGAAGGCAGCCAGTGTAGGAAATTTCTGGAAAGGATTTTTTTTTAAGTAATATATCATTCCTGTGGAGGGATAGAAGCTTTTTTGACTGGGTTACTCCCCCCACCCCCCCACACACACTACTTCCCCTTCCTACTTCAGGCCTTTCTGAACCTCTCTCCCCTACTTCTGAGGCCCCTAAGGGTATAGGGTTGCCAGATTTAGCAATAAAACAAAACAAAAGTAGAATGCAGGGATAAATTAGGATGCCGGGCATACAAAGGATCATTTTTTTTTTTTTTAGCATAAGTGTGCCCCACACCATGTTTGGAACATACTTACGCTAAAAAAATTGTTTGTTGTCCTCCAGAATCCCAGTTTTCACTCCGGCCCTGAAACCCTGCCCGAGGGGACTGACTGGGAGCGTGTGCCCCAGGGTTAACGGATGATTATTTTCCTGTCCTGGGAACAAGCTGACCCAACCTTCTCCTGTCCCCTTGTACCCAGTGGGGGGAGGGGCCGGGCCACCGGGTGTAGCCCCTCCCTCGCCTGCTTGTTGCCAGATCTTGATCCAGACAGTAACTTAGTTCCTGATTCCGGCGCCTTGTCAGTACCGTTTCCAGGAGTGTGGCTCCCACACAGGGGAGGCATCAGACGGGGCTGTGCAGCCCCCACCAGCAACCCTTGAGACCCATCCAAACAGTGGTCAGTTCCAGATTCTAAACTGTATATATTTTTTCATGGTATTGTTAAAACAGTGAGGAAACATTAAAAAAAAATGCGCAACGGCACACCTGTGTCTGTCTCTGCCTCTGGGGAGGGTTGCTGCAGGGTATTGGTAGGTAGGGGTGCAGACCGGGGGCCCTGGGGCTGCTGATGCTCCTGGGCACTCGGGGTCTGGGGTGGCTTTTCTCCCTGTCCCTTTGGGGCCCCGCCCCTCCTGCACTGCTCTTGGGTCCCTGGAGGGACAAGGCTCCTGTGCCCCTCTGCTGGGCAGGTCTTGGGGGCTTTGGGACTTTGGTCCCCCACCTGCCACTTACCAGTTGGGGACCTGTGGGCACTAAATCTCACTTACGTGCTTTATGCCTCCTTCCGCTCATCTGTGATACAGGAATCCTGCTCTCACAGGGCTGGGTGCCACGGTGTTTGCAAAGTTGTTACCAAACCTGGGGAGGCTGGGTTCCCCCAACCCCCGCGGGTGCCCACATGCCTGGGAGCGGTCACCGCCAGAACCCAGCAGGTGCAGAGGCTGGGAAAGAGCTGCCCTCCCTTCTTTCCTGGCCGTTTCCCATCTGCCCTGGAGAATGTTAGAGGCCACGTGTTCTCCATCCAGACTCGTGGCCTGTGAGAGGTGGACTCGTGTCCCCATTTTATGGAAGAAACGGGCATGGCCACCTTCCCCAAGTCACTAAGTAGTAGACTTGGGACATCATGGACTTAAAAGCCCTTTCACCTCGCTGCTCACAGGCTCTGGGAAGCTTTATTTCAGGAAGTGAGGTTGGGGGTGTGTCTGCCCTGGTTGGGGACCTGGAGACCCGCCTCCCTCCCCCCACTGCCCTGTCAGCCCAGGCAGCAGTGGAAAGCTCACACGTCCTCCTTTCCACGTGAGGGCCAGTGTGGCTGAGTTCCTGGAAACCTTGCCCCTCGCCTCAAGCATCCACAGAGAAATTTGGACTTGAGCTCACCCTCCCTGGGAAGCAATTAGAAGCGTAATAAAAATGTTGCACAGGCCCCTCGGCCCCAGAGGGGCTCATTCCCAGCTAATGAGGGACGTGGCCGAGGCTGGGAGTGTGGTGGCCCCCAGAGAGGGAGGGGGGAGGAGGTGGGGTCCCGGGAGGCCTGCAGAGAAAATGCTCCGTTCGCTGAGGCCCAGGGAGGTTCTGGAAGAGCACCTGCACGGAGCTGTGCATCCCAGACAACAGAAAGCCCCTGGACCTACCCAGAACCGCTCATCCTGGATCCTCGAGAGCCTGGAAGAAGCCAGCCCCCCTGAGACCACAGACCTGCCTATCGACTCTTGATCCGAAGGTGCCAACTGACCTTCAGGGGCCTTCAGAGAGACCCGGCTGGACTCACACCTTTAGGAACACGCATTCCAGGTGGGGGCCCAGGGGACGGACCCACCGGAGTATGGGATAACCAGGCAGAACCAGCCTGGCCACACCAGCTCTGATCTGTTTGCTGTGTGGCGTTAGGCCACTCATTTCCCTCTCTGAGTGGCTTCAATTTCTCCATCTTTAAAGTTAGGCAACAGCCCAGTTTTCAACTTTTCACCAGAAGCTTTGCAATGAGCTCAATTGTTGAACCCCTATCCATAACCAGACCAAGCCAGAGATTCCCTGGGTGGGGCTGGTGCTGGAGGGGAGGGGGGTCATTACTTTGGTCTCAGAGGCTCACCTAGAAAGCCCTCGGCTCCTGCAGAGCACATGTCACCTTACAGATGCCCTGTAGGGCGCCCCCCCTTACCTCCAGCAACCCAAACCAGGAGCCAGGGCCTGCCTCTGGGCAGTAATGTGGTCATGCTAATTCAGGTCCCAGCCAACACTTCCAGAAATGTGCTGCAAAGCTGGCTCCGGTCCTAGTCTAGAGACGCATCAGGACCAGCTGCCCTGGTCCAGCCTTCGTGTCCTGCCAACGGCCACCGCTGCAGGGCCGGGCTCTGCTCATGCTTCCTGGACACACGCTGTTGGGGACCATCACTGTGGTGAGGGTGGGTGTCCACTCTTAGGACCGCCATATGCCAGGCACTGCCCTTGGTGCTGGCCTCACAACAACTCTGTGAGGCCCACACTCTTCCTATTGCCCCCATTCTACAGACGAGAATGCCAAGGCAACCGAAGGCTAAGGACCCAGCCCAGCCTGGCAAACGGAGGAGCTGGGGCATGGACCCGGGCACAGTCTCCAAAGCCCTTCCTCTCCACCACTGTCCCAACCGGATGATTTACACTTTGGGAGTGGCAGTGACCAGCAAGGCCAGGGACCTGGCTGACAGGGCAGTGCAGAGAGAGGTCACATTGGATGGGGTGTTCCCGGCTCACCTGGGCTGTGCACCCAAGGGAAGCGGGGTACTGCTCGCTGCCGCATGGGGGGCTGGCAGTTGCTGATTCACGCCATCCAAAGGGCCCACCCAGTGCAAAGGCCCTTCCCGGGGTCACGCAGGGCTGGCCTCTGTCTCTGCTGGGCAGGCCCCTTGCCTCACAAGCCCGCAGCCTTGGGTCTGTATTCCTGCCGGGGTCCCAGCTGGTCCCCCAAAGCACTCACTTTCGACTCCATTCTCCCACCCCCACTTCATGTTCCCAGAACAAAGTGGACAAAAGGAATAGAGGGGGTCAGGACACACGAAGGAGGGGTTCTTAGGATCTCCCAAGTTTTAGGATATGGTTCACCTCTCCTGGTACTCCATTTTACAGATGGGCAGACGGAGGCTGGGGGGAAGAAAGCAGTGGCTGGGTCCCATGAGCAGAGCACAGCAGAGACGGAGACGGGCTGGACTGGCTCCGGCACAGTGGACAAGGGGAAGCCCTGCTTGTGGACCGTCGTGGGGTGGAAGGGCACAGGTGCTTCCTGAGCTGGAAGTGTTAGTTGTCGGGCTGATTGGTCGGGGGACGGGGGGGGGTTGACCTTTCCAGGTGTATGTAGCAGCCCCTACCCACCCCTGGCTCACCCCGGCCCTCCCACGACAGCCTTCCAGAGGGCCCCGCCTCTGCATACAGCGCCCCCACCCCCGACACCGCCCCTGGGTGCAGTGACAGTCTACACAGCAGAATATCCCTGGGCCCTGTGGGAAAGGCAATTTAGGAATAGCAAAGGGAGAGCTTGCTAGCCCCTTGGCAGCAGCCAGATGGGAGACTGGAAAGAATGTTCGGGGGAGGGAGCGTTATCTGCGGGCAGATGGAGTCGCTGGCTGTGCCTCTAAAGCCTGTTGCTCTAACCCACCGAACTGCTGTTCCCCAAGCAGGGAGGCTCCCAGGAGGGGACAGGGGGAGCCAAGGTCAGCTGCCTTCCGCCAGCCAGGACTCTAGCCTTGAAATGACACTTGGCATGTAAAAAAAAAAAAAAAATACCCACCGAGGCCACAGGGCTCTGCTGAATTTTGTTTTGTTTCTATGCCCTAGTTTGTTGGCAAAGGATTGAAGGTGGCTTACCGAGAAAAAAAAATGTAAAATACAATAGGTTAAAAATAGATCAAAGCAAAAACAGGGCTGGAACACACCGTACAATGAACCAAGAGGGTGGTCCGGCAGAAATGCTCTCCGAGCGGGACCTCCATGGTTCTCAAAGGTGGGCTGCAACTTGGACTCTGAGCTTCCCGTGAGTCAAAGAAAAAAGGGAAACCCACCTGTTAGGAAACTCAGGAAGTCCACGAGGTTACAACCATCCCAGAAGCAACTCTGAGTTTGCTGAGGCCTGACGGGGGTTCTTGTGAGACCTTTGAAGGAGCCAGGGTGGGGTCTCAGGCAATGTCCTCAACCACAGTCTCCTAGACGCAGCCACACAGACCCCATCAGGCTGCCTTTGCGTAATGCAAATCAAGGGTTTGATGCCAAAGTGCAGATCAATAAAATCAGGTCTCTGGACAGGGCCAGACCTAAGTGACCCAAGTCATTCATACGAGACATATAGTATAGATTCTTCCAAAGCAGGGGCCTCAACCTCAGCACTACTGACGCTTGGGGCCCCATTAGTCTTTGTTTTGGGGAACTGTTCCGAAGGATAATACCCAACATCCTTGGTCTTTACACACTAGATGCTGGTAGCATCTCTTCCCCCCGCCCCCCCCCACTGGCGATGTCAATCCAAAATGTCCCCAGACATTGCCAGATGTCCTGTCTGGGGCTGAAAACCACTGTTCCTGCTTCAGGAACATCTTTTTCCTCCCCACCCCCGCCCCAGAAGGGCCAATTTAAGACAAAACTGTTTTCAGGTCACATGGTTTTTATTTAAAGCCAAAAAAAAGAAAAGAAAAGAAAAGAAAAGAAAAGAAAAAGAAAAAGCTTATGGAGTCCCGTGGGGTGCGGGGGGGGGGATGTATCCACTTGCATCTTCAATTTTACCTACTTTGCGGAGAAAGCAAGCACCCCGCTTTAGCCAGCAGCGTGTTTCCGGAAGGGATCATTCGAGAAGAACCACAGAGACGCAGATTTCTCGTCTCTGCCCCCGGAGCCAGACTGAGGGATGTATGGAGGAGGTGGCTGGGGTGGGGGCCACGGACAAGGGTGGCGAGCGGACAGTGTCACCTTCCAGCTGACTTGGAAGATTCGGCATCAGGCCCCTCCCCTGCTCCCCAGCAAGTCCAATCAGGGCTGCCTGCAAGTCCGAGGCCGAGTCCTCCGAAGAGGGAACCCAGCAGCGCGGATTCGTTCGTTTATTGAACACCTACTGTGCGCCCAGCGCCATGACAGGCGCAGGGACGGAGAGCGAATGTAAGAGAGTGAGCAACCAGGCACTTTCTACCGCTTTAGTAAAAAGATGCATGCGTCGTCCATGTTACGTATTAAAACGTTTTCTTTGGCCTAAGCGCTCACGTATTTTCTTCTGATTTTAAGGAAATTAAAACATGTTCGTGGGCCTCTAACGGTGCTGAAGGCCCCGGGCACCGTACCTGCCGGGCCTGATGGAGAAGCCCCACAGTGGGAACGTGGGCTTGGGGTGCAGTGGGCTGGGGGAGCACAGTGTCAACAAGACAGGAAATAGTGAAACACTGCACACAGCACTAAGGACTTCGGACAGATAAACTGGTGAGTGCTGGGACACGGAATGGCCTGGGTCTCCCTTTATTTTATTTTTTTTTAATGTTTATGTCTTTATTTGGGGGTAGGGATTGTGCAGAGAGAGAAAGAGAGAGAGAGAGAGAGAGAGAGAGAGAGAGGGAGAGAGAGAATCCTAAGGAGGCTCTGCATTGTCAGCACGGAGCCTGATGCAGAGCTCGAACTGTGAAATCATGACCTGAGCCCACATCAAGAGTCAGACGTTTAACGGACAGAGCCACCCGGGCACCCCAGGTCTCATGTTAGAGAAGGTAATAGGGAGGTGTCCCTGAAAAAGGAGATTTTGAGTCAGTCCCAGGGATGAGAGAAATCTATGATGTGAAGAGCGGGACCAGCACATTTGGGGAATCGAGGGCATCCCTCGCTTTGGCCTGAGCATCCAGTGGTGGTGACATTCCTGACAGGAGATGGAAGGTGGCACCAATTTCAAGGAAGCTGGAGTTGGTCTCAGACATATGGAAGCCATTTCAAGTAAAAATGGCCAGAGGGCAGCTGTGTGGGAGGCGGGTGCCGCAGACTGGACATTTGCGACCCCCCCTCCAAGTTCATACATTGAAGTTCTACCATCCTACTCCCCCCACTGTGATGGTATTAGGAGGGGCACTTCGGGGAGGTGACCAGGCTTAGATAAGTTCATGAGCGTGGGGCCCCCACAATGGGATCGATGTCCTGGTGGGGGGAGGGAGAGAGACTGGAGTCCTCTCTCTCCACCGTGTGAGGATACAGTGAGAAGGTGACTGCCCACAAGCCAGAAAGCGGGCTCTCACCAGGACCCGCATCTGCCTGCACCCTGACCTGGGACTCCCAGGCTCCAGAAACTGTGAGGAATTAAAGCTTAAGTCCCCATCGATGGTATCATGTCCTGGCAGCCAGCACTGACGGAGACGGTGGGCAACTCCCCATGGGTCTCTAGCTGCTCATCTCAATGGAGTCATGGCCCAGAGATGCAAGTCAAGGTCAAACCAAGAAGTAAGACCAAGGACAGCTCTGTGGCTTTGATGAACCCCCTCCACCCCTGACCGGAGGGAAGGTCAGGATTGGCGAGCCTCTCCCCTGGAGCCCCACCGTCTCCCAGAAGTCTGCACATGTAATGGGGGGGCGGGTGTCGTCCAGGCTGGGAGCCAGGCAGGGCTGCCCTCTGCTTGTCCCCTCCTGCCACCCACACCCACTGGGCTTGGGCTTGGACACAAAATGGGCACAACTGACTTCCCATCAATAGTTGGGCCTGGAGGGTTTATCCATCCATATTCTGTCCACCTCGTGACTCAAGAGTCATTTAGAAGTAACAGACTGGAGGGCAGTCTGCTGTGATGGAAATGGAGTTTTGCTTCCAGAGTCAATTGACCCAAAGGCACATCAAACTCGTGACCTTGGCCCCCCATCCATCAAAAGCGGACGCCCCAGGCCGTGGCCGGGAGAATCAATCCATCACAATGTCAACAGCCAGCTGGTGGTTCTGTGTCCTGTAGAAACCCCCCTCCCCTCCTGCAAGGGGGAGGCAAGGGGCACGTGCACCCCACGAGATGCACACAACCATCTCCTGGGACCCAGGAGTGGATAGGAGAACTAGGCTAATGGTTATGGCAGATCCTGACCTTGGAAGTTTCTCTCCTCTACGAAGCACAGCCGGCTTCAGGGCTGTGGGAAGATGACCCCGTTTCCTTGGGCTGCTGGATTCTGGCTAACGGGCTGCTCCCAGTCCTTCTGGGGTGGGGGAGGGGCTTCCTTGGAGAGCAGTTCCAGGGCTTTGCAGCCAAAGGTTCTCTTGAAAATGCAGACTGGGGGCACCTGGCTGGCTCAGTTGGAAGAGCACGAGACTCTTGGTCTTGGGGTTGTGAGTTCAAAGCCCACATTGGGAGTAAAGCTTACTGAATGAATGAATGAATGAATGAATGACTATCAAGGCGTCAGCAAGTCTGCATTTCTTCTGGACGTACTAGGGGAGAATCTTGCTTCCTCACCTCTTGCAGCTTCCAGAGACCACCTGCCTTCCTTGGCTTATGGCCCTTCCTCCATCTTTGAATGGAGCAGAGTGACGTCTTCAAAACTCTCTCTCCTTTCCTGCCTCCCTCTGGCTCTCCTGCCTCCCACTTCTAAGTCCCCTGATGATGACATTGGGCCCACCCAGACAATCCAGGGTAATCTCCCCATTTCAAGATCCTTAACCATGTCCACAAAGTCCCCTTTGCCCAGGTTAGGGCACTTACTCACAGGTTTCAGAGGTCAGGATGTGGGCATCTGTGGGGGTCTGTATTCTGCTCCCTAGACCAATGATAAAGGCTGTGCCTTCACTACCCTATGACCCAACAATTGCACTACTAGGTATTTATCCAAAGGGCATAGGAGTGCTGTTTCGAAGGGCACATGCACCCCAATGTTCACAGCAGTGCTATCAACAGGAGCCAAAGGATGGGAAGAGCCTAAATGTCCATCGATGGATGAATGGATAAAGAAGATGTGGTTTATATATACACTGGAGTATTACTCGGCAATGAAAAAGAATAAAATCTTGCCACTTGCAACTACATGGCTGGAACTAGAGGGTATGATGCTAAGCAAAATTAGCCAAAGACAAATATCCTATGACTTCACTCATATAAGTTAGGTCACGAAACAGGTGAACATAAGGAAAGGGGAGCAAAAATAATATAAATGCAGGGAGGGGGACAAAACATAAGAGACTCTTAAATATGGAGAACAAACAGAGGGTTGCTGGAGGGGCTGTGGGAGGGGGGATGGGCTAAATGGGTAAGGGGCATTAAAGAATCCAATCATGAAATCATTGTTGCACTATACGCAAACTTGGATGTCAATTTAAAAAAATTAATTAAATTGGGGCACCTGGGTGGCTCAGTCAGTTATGTGTCCGGCTTCGGCTCAAGTCATGATCTCACGGTTCGTGTGTTCGAGCCCCGCATCAGGCTCTGTGCTGACAGCTAGCTCAGAGCCTGGAGCCTGTCTTCGGATTCTGTATCTCCCTCTCTCTCTGACCCTCCCCTGCTCACACTCTCTCTCTGTCTCTCAAAAATTAATAAAAAACATTTTAAAAATTAATTAAATTTAAAAAACCTGTGCCTTGTTCGTTCTGTATCCTTTAGCATGAATGGAAGTTCAACAATATTTTTGAGTGAGTGAATGGATGAAAGAATAGCTCCTAGAGGCTGGGCAGGGGCAGAGCCACTGAGGGACCCTGGGAGGGCTGTGGATAAGGAGGAAGAAACCAGAGTGTAGCCTGAGCTGGCCTCCTCATGCCTCTCCTGTTAACTCAGTTTTGCTGGCGGTCTGGGCCTATGGCACCCACCCTGCCCCCCAGAGCTGCCAGTGACAGGGCATAGGAGCCCCGAGAGGCTCCAGGCAGCCTCTGCTCCCCCTGGAAGGGCTCTGAGCACAGAAGCAGAGGAGAGCTGAGGACCGTGACTCACGGAGGTGGCCACAGTGGGTGAAGAGAGCCATCAGGACCCCCTGAGCCCCACAGTGTCCCTTCTCCTTGACTCTCAGACCGGAAGTGCAGCCCACAAACCCCCTCCGTAGCCCGAGCATGCTCTCGGGGCTCAGGGGTCAGGCTCCTGCAGACAGAGCCTCTGGTCTTCAGGAAGCTTACCTACACTTTTGAGCCTCAGGGTTCTTAACTGTGGAAGAGAAATAATCATGTTTCTCTTTCTGGGGGTTTGTGGGAAATACAGAGAATATGGTGTACACAGTGAACCTCAATTGGCTAAGTCCTCGGAACTGGTCACGAAGCCCGGGAGTCCGGGTCCCCCTTCCAACATCTACTGGTTGAGGCAGTCCTCCTCACCTCTCAGCCTTGGTTTCTTTGTCTGCAAAATGGGCACAAGCAACGTGGACAGTTGCAAGTCAGGACAGGAGGAGGCCCAGATGAGAAGTGTGGGCGGCTCATTAGTCCCATCCCTGCGCCCACGCCCCTGGGGGAGATGGATGCCTTTCCCAGAGTCGGGTTCCTAGAGCCACCGGACTCCCAGAGACCCAGCTCTGGGACAAAGGCAGCACAGGCCCATCCCGGCTGCTGGACCTCCCTGCCCTGCACTCCAAGTGGCTACTGTGAGGCCAACAGCTGTCTCCGCCAAGTGGCATCTCTGGGGCACACAGCGCAATGGAAAGGGCAGGGCACAGTGGCCCATTGTCCTTGAGGCTGGTCGAACAGCAGCAGTTTTGGGGCCCTGGGGGTTCATCTGACGTCTACTCCATCCCCGCACCATGGAGCCACCTGGCCCGTCCCTGCTGGACGTCGAGCGGCCCCTCCAGCAGTGTCTGATCAGCATGGAGCCCCCCCCTCCATCTCCCACAGCACCTTTTCTAAACAATTTTTTTAATGTTTTATTTATTTTTGATACAGAGAGACAGAGCATGAGAGGGGGAGGGGCAGAGAGAGAAGGAGACACAGAACCGGAAGCAAGCTCCAGGCTCTGGGCTGTCCGCACAGAGCCTGATGTGGGGCTTGAACCCACCACCGTGAGATCTGACCTGAGCCGAAGTTGGGGGCTTAACCGACTGAGCCACCCAGGCACCGCCCACAGCACCTTTTATCAGGGGCCCTTAGGAACAGTAAGCTTGAAGAGGGTGGCACCTTGGACCTGGGGGCAGGACACCGTCCCTCACTCCTTATGGCACAGACTTTCTGGGAGGGACAGCTCCGACCCAACTACTCCCTGATGTCAGCCACCCACGTGCCTGTATGTACTTCTCACACTGCACCCCAGGTAAGGTCCCATTTCACTGACGCACAACCTGGGGCTCAGAGAGGTGACTCATTGGCCCAGGATCCTGGGCTGCGGCCCAGCAGAGCCCAGATTTGCACCTGGCCTGCCCCATGCCACAGTCTATACCCTTTGCATGAACTCAGAGTGCCAGCGATGAGAGAGAGGCAGATAGATGCCAAGATCCAAGGCCGGGGGGAACGGGCTGGAGGGCCTCCCCCAGTTCCTGACAGCCAGAGAATTCTAGAACTCCCCGCAGGCCTGCTTTTCAGAACAGCGCATGTATAGAGGGAAAGGGGCAGAGTGATGATGATTCAGGAAATCTGCAGCCGGAGTTAAATAGGCGCCTCATAATGATGGTGATTAAAAATTAACACCACTGTTCGCAGAGTGATCTGGGTGTCCACTCTGCAGCCATGAATTCATTAATCGATGAAAACAAAAGCGCTAGGGATGGGCTCTGGGGCACAGAGCGAGGGCTATGAGGTTCCAGAGGGGGCACCGGGCTCCCCACTCCAGCCCTTTCTCTGGCCTGGGGCTTGCTTTGTGTCTTTGCATAATGGGGTACTGGTGCACTTGGGGAGCCTTGAGATGGTACATGGGGGGCAGTCCCCAGGTTTGACTGACAAGAAGAGCAGGAAAGGACTTAGGAGGTGGGGGACCCAGACCCTCCCCCAGTTGACACCAATTAGCTCTGAGTGGGACCTTGGTAGTCACCACTTCCCTGTGTGTTTATTTGCTCATCTGTAAAAGGCGCGAGGTCTTCTGAAACTGAATTTCCAAGCGGGCGGATGTATTGGTTTGCTGGGCTGCCTAACAAATCACGACAGAACCGATGGCTTAAGTGAACTGACATGTCCTCCCATGGCGGTGGCCACTGGTCCGAGAGGGCCATGTGGGAAGGGCAGGCTCCTTCGGGGTCTGGGCGAGGGCAGGGAGGGGCGTGGACGGCCACCGTGGGTGCTCCGTGGCAGCCGCCAGGAGCGTCTCCTCGGTCTTCATATGACTCCTCCTCAGCGTCTCTTCCGTCTCTGCGTGTCCCAAACTCTCCTCTTGTAAGGACCCCAGCCATTGAGTTAGGGCCGGCACGATTTCCAGGATGATCTCATTTGAGATCCTTAGCTACGTGTGCAGAGATCCAATTTCCAAATCGGGTCCCATTCACAGGTACCAGGGGTTAGGACCCAAAGAGGGAGACCATTCGACCCACCCCAGAAGGCGTTTGGGGTAAGCAGAAGCCGCGAATGTCGGGTGCTGCCAAATCCGTGCCTGAGCCCTGGGAGTGGGGAACTCATCCAGGCAGCGTACTGGGCCGGCCATTGGCCCGCCAAGCACAAGGGAAGTCCAGACGGTGGCCGGTGGCCGGGTCCTCGACCGGAAGAGGCGGAGTCTCTGGGCGGGTGAGGGGAGGAGTTTGCGCTGGGGCCTCCTCCAAGCCCGGCTGTTGCCAATGAACCCTTTCGGGCCTCCGGAGTGCGGGGAAGCAGCCCTGGAGGTATCTCCAGGGCTCTAATTATTATTTTTTTTTATCATCCCTTAAATAGGTGCCTGCCCTGTCTTTCCTCCTCCATCTATTCTTCGGGGCGCCATGTGTGGCTCTCCTAGCCCTTCCGAGGGGCTCCGTTGACTCCATGATAGAAAACCAAGCCCTAAGAGACACTCGAGTTTCAAATGCCAATCTTGGCACCCCCACCCCTCTAACAGGAGGACTAAGTAGGGGCGCCTGGGTGGCCCAGTCTGTTGAGCGTCCAGCTTCGGCTCAGGTCATTGTCACGGTTCGTGGGTTCGTACCCCGTGTCGGGTTCTGTGCTGACAGCTCGGAGTCTGGACCCTGCTTCTGATTCTGTGTCTCCCTCTCTCTCTGACCCTCCCCTGCTCACGCTGTCTCTCTCTCTCAATAATAAATAAAACATTAAAAATAATAATAAAAAGAAGGACTAACTAAACCCTGACCACTCCCCCCCCCCACCTGCCATGTTGCGTCATGCCCCATGCCTTCATATGACTGGCCCCCCTTCTGGAACATGCCCATAGGCACCAGACGCTCCTTCGCTGCCCCTCCCTGCACCTGCTTAGCGCCCCACTTAACCATTTATCACCCTGTTAGCCATTATCGTCCCCCCCCCCAGGACCAACGTGTACCACCCCACTTGACCGGGCTGTCCCCGAGGTCAGGAATACAGCACTTTTTTTTGGGGGGGGGGCAGTGTTTAGCACGTAGACGCCCCGTGGATGTTTACAGAAAGAAATCATCAAGAGACCCGGATTTGAATTCCGTGTCACCATCTTCCCGAACCGCGCACCCTTGGCCTTGCTGAGTCTTGATGTCCTCATTTGCCTGCCTGCCCTGCCGGGCTGGTGTGTTGACAGATGAATGTGTTCTTGGGACTACTAATCACTGCCCGGGAACAGGGTTCCTGCCCCGGGGGAGGGGCCCCTGGGCCCCAGCCTCCCACAGGTCCCCGCTCGGCCCCCTGCCTCCCTGGGAATGCAGCTGGAGGGAGGCCCCGGGCTTTTGGAAACTCTTGGATCCCTTCCCCGCCCTGCCCGGCCCCGCCTCGGCTCCAGGTGTCTCTCTCCCCAGCGATTTTCGTTTCTGATCCGGAGTTCAAAAGAACAACACATCGAGGAGGAGCGGAGCGACTGCCCCGGGAAAACAAAAGCCTGCAAGCAGGCTCCTTGGAGGCCAGCCGGGGCCTGCAGTGCGCTGCCCACCTCTCGCCGCTGGGTCCGGGAAGGAGGGCGTCGGGTTCCGTGGGCTCCTGTGCGACTCTGCAAACATCAGCTCCAGCTGGAGGGAAGGGGCCAGTTGGGGGCCAGGGCGTGGGGGGCGGGGGAGGCCTGCCCTAGTTAGAGCCCTAAAATGCTCCTTTGAAAGCGCTTTCAGAAGTCCCCAGCCCCGGGGGCAGGGGCGGTGTAAAAATAATAAAACAACATTTGCATAGAGATTTCGTTTACAAAGCACTTTCTCAGGGGTGGGAGGCGCTGGGGTGGCCGGCGGAATCCTGCCTGGGAGGCTTCTGGTTGGTTCCACCCCCAGCCGGGCTCGCGATTGTGTGCACGTAAACAAAGCGCTATTCATCCAACTATTTCCGATTCCTCTGGATTTGGTTCCTTTTCCCTCTCCCATGAAGAGCTCACTCAGGGCTTGTCACTCAGGCCAGAAAGGGGGCGTCAGGAGTCCCAGAGGGAGGGGTCGGCTGGAACCTGATTGGAGGGAAACGGGGAGGCGGGGGAGGGGAGCCTCCCTCCGCCCCCCTGACCCGCCCCCCTCACCCTTTGGCCCCCAAGCTCCTGGGAATCAGAACAGCCTCCCTGTGGTCGGTTTGTGCAACCCGTCTCACGGCTAACCTGTGGCTTTGTCTTCATGTGGAAAGACTGAGCACAGGTTTGGTAATGTCTGCGCCTATGCCATGCGTACGTGGGTGGGGTTTTGCTAATTCACCCCCGCAGCGGCCAGCATTGGGAGCAGGATATTAGGTACACCGGGCGGGGGCGCCGGGGGGCCCTGGGGCGTCTACACCTGCACCAGGTGGGAGTAAGAAGACAGTTGTGCGTAGAGAACAGCCCAGCCGACACCTGGCCCCTGGCCCCCGGGATGAGGGGGGCAGCTCCAGACCCTGCCCCCTTAAGGGCCTCCCATGAGCTATATAGGGTCCACCTGCAAGGGCTTGAGCAAGTTTTAGTGGCCCAGCAGGAGATGGAAGATGCAAGAGATCATTGCTGGGCTGGAGCAGTTCACCTTCACCTTCGAGAAGGATGTAGAGAGGCAAAAGGGCACTGGACTCCTGCCTTTCCAGGGCATGGACAGTGAGTGAGGACAGGCTGTCAGCCGGCCCTCTGGGGGACCTTGCACCACTCTGCAGGCCTCTCCGCTGGGCTCCTGATGGGGCAGCCCCTTCACTGCTGCACCGCAGGGGGGCCGAGTGGGGGACTGGGGCCTGCCCTCTGTGATGCTCAGCCTAGCCTCCCCCATTCTCAGGGGCTGAGGCCTCCCCTCTTACATCCTCTCAGGATCCCGGGAAAATGGCGCTGACTTCCGGGCAGCCCATTTTCCAGACTGTGGAAGCAGAGAGACCCAGAAAGGGAATTTTGCGAAGCCAGAAAAGTCCACATCCGCCTCCAGAGCAGCCTCAGGCCCCTCCAGCCCCTGTGTTTCAGAGTTGGGGGCTTCGGTGTTGGGGTCTCAAGGCTGGTTCTGGAGGCCAGCATCCAAAGAGCCGGGACCTGGCCCCCAGGCCCGAGCTTTGGGGAGGTTCAGGGTTGCAGGGGTGGGTGGGGACGGGTGAGGGCTTCCTGAGGAGGAAAAGACCCTCTGGCAGGTGCAGCCTCTAGAGGAAGCTACCTTCTCTCTTCCCTTGTTCCCCTTCTAGAGTCAGGCTCAGCTGTGTGCAACTTTTTCGCCAAAGGGCTCTGTGAGAAAGGTGGGTGAGCAGGTGAATGGGGGGTGGGGGAGGGCAGGGGCCGTCTACACACGTACACCCTCTTGCAAAGAACTCCAAGTGCTCTGGTGAAAGTCACGCCCAAGCGAGTTGTAGGCCCGGTGAGGGTAGGACTATTTACACAGAGCCCCTTCCCAGCTCCCCTCACATTCTATCAGAGGGGTGGCCAAGCAAGAGGCTGGTCCTGCTGAGGAACGTGGGCACTGGGGTGCCCCTGCTGACCACAGTACCCGCATAAGAAGGTAACAGAGTTACATAGGAGGTTTCTACTTCCTTGCAAATTGTTACAAAGCCGGCCCTTAGGTCAGCATGTTAGGTCTCTGGAGTCCGGAAACACGACCTTTGTCAGGGTTCTAACAGGTCCTCAATAAGCGCTATGCGCCAGGGGCCGTGATGGGTGGGGCCCCAAGCAGGAACCCTGGCTCTGCTCTCTGATAGGAGCACCACCCTGAGCCTGGAGGAGAGGGTGGGGGTCGCTGCGAGGCTCCTGGGAGCTGTCCTGACTTCCTGGGGCTTCCCTGGCTTTGAGAAGGGTGGGGCGCCTGGGTGGCTCAGTCTCAGGTCATGATCTTGCGGTTTGTGGGTTCGGGCCCCCCCATCAGGCTCTGTGCTGACCGCTTGCTCAGAGCCTGGAGCTTGCTTCAGATTCTGAGTCTCCTCTGTCTCTGTCTCATTTGTTCTGTCTCTTCTCTCTCGATAATAAATAAATGTAAAACAAAATTTTTTTTTTTAAAGTAAAAGAGAAGGCCAAGGGCAAGGCCCGGCAGAGGGGAACGTTTGGGCAGAGGTGCGGTAGAGCTAAGAGACAGCTGTCCTCCGTGTGGCCCCCACCAGGGGTCAGGTGATGGGGTGGGGGGAGCACTCTCCCGGGGAGTCCCAGGCAAGCCGGGGGGCCTCCCAGCTGGGTGCTCCCGTGTTCCCAGGGAAACTCTGCCCTCTCCGGCACAGCCGAGGGGAGAAGACGGTGGTGTGTAAGCACTGGCTGCGGGGACTGTGTAAGAAGGGCGACCAGTGCAACTTCTTGCACCAGTACGATGTCACCAGGATGCCCGAGTGCTACTTCTACTCCAAGTTCGGTAACGCCCCTTCCTGGCTCCAGCCCTTACCCGGGAGGTGCGGAGGGGGTGGATGGCTGGGGGGCGGGTGGCAGTGGGGACTGGGGGGACAGGAAGATGCCTTGACTGGGGCGCCCAAAGGAGGCTGCGCATGTCTCAGGTGGCCCCGAGCACCTGCTTTGCCAAACCCCCTAGGAACATCGGATCCCTGTCTCACTGTCTCACAGGCTCAGGCACATGCTGGTGTCCCCCGCCCCCCAGGGAAGGGTGGGGTGTGGCTGAACTCAAAGGCTGAATTGTTTCCCTCTGCAGTCCTGGCTAATCACAGACCCGGCCTGACTGTCCGGAAATAAACCTGGAAAGGGCCGTGTCTCTGTCCCCGGGGCTGGTGGTGGAGTGGGGAGGGGTTGGTCCAGGCCAGTGTTTCCCCAAACAGGAGGCATTTGAAAGCCACGTTCATCTTGCTGGCCAAACACAGAAAGCACCTGTGCCATTGACCTGTGTCCCTGTCCACTCTTTCCATTGTCTTGCTAATGCGGAGTCTTATTTTAGAAGCAAACTCTGCATCGTCAGTGGCAAACTAGCATCTCTTACTGGCAGTGCAGGGTAACCGAAAGCAAACGGTCATGAGGTTCAGAAGCACAACCTCAGAATCCTCTTGTGGGGTCGGGACCTGTGCCCTCCTTCCCTCTGGCCTCCAGGCGTCCTTCCGTGGTGCCCAGGGCTGCCCAGGGGGAAGCCATAGCCACTTGCCCCCTCATTCAGGAGTGAGTCGGCACGTGCGCTTCAGATCTTGTAAAATATCGTCTTCCTGGTAAAATTCTACAGCTCGGTGCTTTCCAGAGCTTGAAGGGGCCTTAAGGATTATCTAGTCCAGGGCTTTTCAAACTGGGTTCCAGAAGGGTAACCTGGAGGGAGTGGGAGGAGGCCCAGCCCTCCAGGGCCGCCTCTGACTGAGGTAGCTTTGGGGTGGCTCTCCTTAGTGCCAATGGCGGGGGGCGGCGGGGAGAGGTTTCAGGTGTTCAGGAAGAAAGGGATGCGTCCCCAAAGAGCCCCTCCCAGGCCAGAATTCTGTGTCCTGCGTGCTCGGAGCTGAGGGCCAGCTGCCTGCACGTGTTCTTAGAAGGGAAGGACAAAGTTAACCAGGAGCCTGCTCCCCTTAGTCACCACCTACACCTCTCTCATTTAAAAATGCCACTTATCTTTTTTTTTAATAACTTTTATTTTTGAGAGAGCACGTGCAAGTGAGTGCTCAAGTGGGGGAGGGGTAGAGAGAGAGAGGGAGACAGAGGATCCGAAGCAGGCTCTGTGCTAAGAGCAGAGAGCGCCCAATGTGGGGGTTAAACTCCTGAACCAGGAGATCACGACCTGAGCCAAAGTCAGAAGCTGAACCTACTGAGGCACCCAGGCGCCCCCCCACACCCCCGCCATGGCACTTATTAATTCCTTCAATAAAATTGGTTTGGTTTTCTTATGGGACTCAGACACTGTACAGGAATAGGACCAGGTTCCCTCTGCCTTTATAAACCTCTCATTGTGAGGGGCATACGTGGAAATCATTGAGTAAAGTGCATAACCTCTCTTTCTGCTCTTGAACTAATGAGTGAGGATCTCTAGTATCATATCAAAGTAATTATCGCTTCTTAAATTTTTAAGTTTTTTTTTATAATTTAGCTTTGAGAGACAGAGCATGAGTGGGAGAGGGCAGAGAGAGAGGGAGATACCAACTCTGAGGCAGTCTCCAGACTCAGCTGTCAGCACAGAGCCTGACACGGGCCTTGAACTCATGAACTGCGAGATCATAACCTGAGCCAAAGTCGGATGCTTAACCGAGGGAGCCGCCCAGCCGCCCCAAAGTAATTATCGTTCTTATTGGAAGTAAATCATTTATTTAGAACATTGTGTTGGGAGGTGTTGGAGTGGGAAGGGGGCAGCTGAGGGGGCCCTGGGGTTTGGGGCCTGCAGATCTCCTAAAAGGTACCTGGAACTCTGAAAAAGCGGACTAGAGGGTGAGGCGACGGTGCCACCTGCTGGCCGCCAGAGGAATGCAGAGCGGTGCGTGCAGGCCAACCCGGAAAGGTGACTTTCCCCTGCCTCCTCCATCCAAAGCTCACCAGCCCTAGGGGAGGGATGTCACTTCCATTCCTCAGAAGGCAGGAGCCCAGTGTCAGCACTCTGCCGGGGGCTGCACAAGGCAGTCCCCTCTCTGAGCACTGCTGTCATCCTTCGAGAGATGGGAGGGCCAGGAGGGAATGGCGATTTCAAACTGTTCTTGGCCATCAGCGGTACTCATCTTTGGGTGAAACCTGCTGTGCAGAAGCGTGACATTTAAGTGGATCTCTGGAGCAGGTTGAAAACCAATGGGGTGAACACCATGAGGTCCCTTCTGGCTCTGAGAAGCACCGAGTTGTAGACTTTTAAGGAGAATGGGATCGGAAGCATTCGCCAATTCTCTACTCAAATGAGGTGACAAATGAGCCAAATCCTCCCCATGGCTCCTTCAAAGCCCCTGGGCCCCTGGGGGGAATCTAAGAGGGTTCTTAGGACAATTTTCAACTGGTCTGTCCCACAAGCCTGGCTCCTTCTAGGGGATCTGGGTCTTGGTCTAAAACCCACAGATCATAGTGCACAGGCATTGTGTAACTATGGGGGTCCCTGGGTAGCATCTATAGCATCAGACCAGTGTCACTTAGGAGCATGCCGCTGCTCTTCTTGGCATTTCCGCCGGAAAAGACTGTGTCCTTGTTCTAGAAGCACCGTAGGTCTCTGTCGCGGAGATGAAGAGCAGAGGGCTTTAATCGAAATGTATCCACCCTGTGTCTTCTTGGATCTTTAGGGGCTCGCTCTGGCTCTCCTCGCCCTGCCTCCCCTTCGTTCCTTCCTCTCTGGTGGCCTCCAAATGCCTTCGGTTCCAGACCCTCCTTCTGGATGTCCGGCCCTGCCTCCACTCCTCTAGATGGGCTCATTCCTACCCAAGCCCACTTAGCAAGTAGTACTGAGATCCATCCTTCTTAGATTAGGAGATCTTTGCTGTCTTCGAAAAGCTGCTGCTGACGGGGGAAGGCAAGTGGCTTCTAGGCAAGGGGTGTGGTCAGTCTCCTTTGGGGAGGGGGGAGATGCCCATAAAGAATGCTGGACTTTTCAGGTGATTGCAACAACAAGGAATGTCCCTTTCTCCATGTGAAGGCAGCTTTCAAGACCCGGGACTGTCCTTGGTACGACCAAGGTTTCTGCAAGGATGGTGAGGCCCCTATGGAGAGAGTGCTAGGTGATCAGGATTGCGGGGGGAGGGGGGGCAGTCCCCAGCAGGGGAAGGACGTGTATTCCTGATAAAGCCCCATGGGGCGTGCCCCTGGGTTGCAATCCCAATGGAAGAAGACCTTTCCACAGCTCTCCCCAGGCTCTCGGATGGAAAGAACCCTCTGTGATACTGTAAGAGTCGGCCTGGCGTGGCTTCTCCCAGCAGGCTTGCTGGGGTTCCAATCCCAGGCACTGCAGAATGCATCAGCTGTGTGACCTTGAATGAATTGCCGAATGCATTTCCTCACTTATGGAAAGGGGAAACAGCGCCCTCACAGAGTAATTGAGCCGGTCCGATACAGGACCTCATAGGAAGCCCTTGGCATCGGGTCTGGCCCAGGGGAGACTGCTCACATGCAATCTCTATTTCTCTTACCTCCCTGGGGGTGTGCTGTCACCTAAGCATGCTGCAGCTGGCCATTAAGAGACAGGGTCCCCCCATCGGAGTCCCTGTGCGCTAAGTACCATGTTCTTTATTTTCATTGGTCTTCAGGTGCGACGTTCTGAGTCCCCAGCAGTGTGCCTTTGGGGGGATTTTAGGGGACAATTAGGGGTTTGCCCTTCCTCAGCTGTAGCTTCCGGAGCTAAGATGACAAACGACAGTCTACAACCACGCAAATCCTCCAAGATGCAGTGTGTTAGGGACACTTCCGACCCCACTGCTCAGGACTGGCCAGCTGGCACCCACCCTAGCACATTCCGAGGTGGCCTTTCCCCTCCCGGTCACGTGGCGAGGAAGCAGGTGCTTTGGGCGGCTCCGAAAGGACAAGTTTACACACCCTGTTAAGTGCAGAGCTGGGGCTGCCGTACCTTCCCGGTGAGATGTGTCGTGTGTGTCTCTGGCTGCTCTTTGCCCAGCAGGTCCCCGGTGCAAACATCGCCATGTCCGTAAGAAAATGTGTGCTAACTACTTCGTGGGCTTCTGCCCCGAGGGACCCAACTGCCAATTTGCACAGTAAGTATGACCCCTGGATTAATAGCTCCTGTCTAGTATGGGGCCCACTTGCTGGCTTCTGGATCCTTCCATACCTTCACTGGCCCAAGGTGGGAAATGAAGTGTCAGGCCAGCATGCACCCCCCGCCCCAGGGTGGTATCCTTTCTAGCTCCCCTGCACCTGCCCCCCCCATCCCCTGCTCAGTGCTGCACTGTCCTCTGCCCCAGGCTGTTCACATGTATTTGTGCGGGGCGCAGACATGTAGCTCTTCCCAAACTGCTCTAGAAATGAGCAGAAACGCTTAAAACCACCCCAGCTCTCTGCAGTTCTCTGTCTCCGCCCCCACACACCCCCAACCCCGCCAGCATGGGCTCTGAAACCTGGAATCGGCAGCAGGCTGGCGAGGGGCATGCTAATGAGCAGGTGATGGGGGCTGGAGCCAGGCTGTAACTGTCTGTCTCTCGCTCTCTCTACTTCCCTCAGTCCCAAGATGAATCTTTTATTCAACCAGAGTTACTCCAAGGTGAGTGCAGGCAGGGAGGGGGCAGGGGTGTTTCATTCTCTTTACCGCACATGCTCCCTGGAGAGCTCTTACTCGGGTACCGTGCCCAGCTACCCTCCCTCCCACACCATCTGCTCCAAGTACCCGTCAGTCCCAGAGAGGCACACGCCATGGCCCAGACCGCCCCCCCCCCCACCTCTGTAACCTCTGCTTCAGGTAGGACTGCTCAGCTGACCAGCCCCTGAATTCTCCTTAGGCGGATGCCATGTGTGTGTAAGTAATCTGTGGGGTTCTGAGATCCAGTCGGGCCTGTGGTCCAAGGTCGTTCCTCTGAATCGGGGCCATCCTGGTTGTACCCAGTCCCTGTGGGAACACACATCCTCTTCCCACTGCTCCCAAGCGCCAAGGAGCACCTGCACCAGGGGTCAGCAAACTACAGCCTGGGGGCCAGATCTGGCCACTGTCTGTTTTTGTACAGCCTGACAATGATTTTCTAGAAAAGACCGTAGGAAAAAAAAAAAAACTCAGAATGTATTGTAACACGTGAAAATGGCAATTTCAGTGCTTGGAGTTTTATTGGAACGGGGCCACGCTCGCGTTCGCATTATCTATAGCGGGTCTCGTGCCTGATTGGCGGCCGCGGAGCCCAGACGGCCCGCAAGGCCGAACATCTCTACCGTCTGGTCTTCTCCAGAAAGCCTCTGCTGACCCCTGGCTTGGACGGCTGGACGTCGGACAGCCAGTTCAGTCTGGCCATGGGAATAGGGGGCGGGCGCTTAGCCCCCGTCAATCAGTGGTCCCACATCCGGTCCCTCCGCCAGAGGGAAGGCGGCGCCGCACGGCAGGGCGCCCCCTGGCGCGTCCAAGTGGGATCTCGGCTGCAAGGTGGGAAGCCTCTTCAGTCTCTGTGCGCAATTCACAAGCCCATTTCTAAGGCTCATCAGGAGGCACGCTTCTGGCCACTAAAACCGTAATAAGAAAGCACCTTGAACCCTGCTTTACATTTAAACCCCTGGCCAGAGCCTCTGCCCTCGGTGTAAAGTCACCGTGTCTGCAGTGTTTTCTCCTTTTATCAGCAGCTTGTCAACTGGCCACGGGGTTCAGCCCCTCCTGCTTGTGCCTGGGAGCTCCGCCAGCCCCTTTCCCCGACGGGGGGCCGCCTCTCCCAGCTCAGAGGCCCCAGGAGCAGCTGGTCTCCTACCACCGGGGACCCAGGACACTGGAGCCTGGCCCGTGCAACAGGGTGAGTAGCAGCGGACTGACCAGGCTACTGCTCTGGGAGGGCTAGACGGGTGGGTGAGTAGCTGTTACCCCTTTGGGTCAGGTGAGACCACCATGCTGGGGTCTAGGGGTGTGAATGAGGGTAGTGAGGGGGCACTGCAACGCCAGTGTTACCCCAAGTCTCCACAACTCCATCTGACTTACCTCTGGCTAGACAAGGCTTTATTTCTTTAAAAGCTAGCAAGTTAAACAGCTTTAATTCCCCTCCTTTGCTGCCTATTAATTCTGAGTTGATATATAATGTCCCTCAAGGAAGGGAACATAGCACTTGGGTTTCCTCCCTGCCCAGTTTATCAAGAAAAACATCATACATACCTTCCTGAGATAAACTCTGTATGTTGTTCTGTGCTTTTGCTTTGTTTGGGGGCTTTAAACATTTTTTTAATTTTTTACATTTATTTATTATTGAGAGACAGAGAAAGACAGAGCACCAATGGGGGAGGGGCAGAGAGAGAAGGAGACACAGAATGTGAAGCAGGCTCCAGGCTCTGCGCTGTCAGCAGAGCCTGACACAGGGGCCAAACCCGAGAACCATGAGATCATGATCAGAGCCAAAGTCAGTCGCCCAACCAACTGAGCCACCCAGGCGCCCCGTGGGGGGATTTCACTTTTAAGTAATCTCTACACCCAGCGTGAAGCTCTGATTTGCAACCCTGCGAGCCAGAGTCACACTGTGCACCAGCTGGGCCGGCCGGGTGACCCGCCGGTCCTGTGCTGCTGGCTTCTTTCCGCTGTAAGAGAAAGCTCCCTCAGCAGAAGGCAGGAAGCAGGTCCTTGCCTTTCTCGTACCGTGACTATTGGGCCTTTGCACATCCAGAGCCCTGTTCTCTGGGATGGCGATCCTGGCTGGAATCTCAAGGTCTTTCGGGCCCGAAATGGAGCTTCATTTAAGATAGACTCCGTCAAGGGCACCGTGTGGCTTAGTCGGTGAAGCGTCTGACTCTTGGTTTTGGCTGAGGTCATAATCTCACGGCTTTGTTGGTTCAAGCCCCATGTTGGGCTCTGTCCGGAGCCAAGAGACTGCTTGGGAATCGCTCTCCCTCTCTGCCCCTCCCCCACTTGCAGTCTTTGTCTCTCTCAAAATAGATAAATTTTTGAAAAAGCTAGATAGGCAGCTAACTAGTGGCTCCCGAGACAGGTTAGGATAGTTCTCTTGGGACCGGAATTTACAAAGTCACACCATTAATTCCTTTCTTTTAGTGTCAAAAACTGGGCCATTATGCCAGCAAGTGCAGTAAGACTCCAACAGGTAGGAGTTACCAGAAAACAGCCCCTGGCCTGTGGGGTAACTGAAGACCTCCTAGTGAAGTGACCCAAAGGCCCTGCTGTCCCCGTGACCGCTAAGTCAGCCTGCACGGGGAGCAAATGCAGGAGTGTGCTGTGTTCGGGCCGACTTCCCCGTCCGCGGGATGGACGAGCTGCCAGAGACACAATGGGACTGGAGGCAGACGGACTGTGGCGGCGGACAACCCCTGAAGTGGGGGAGCAGCACGCGCATGAACCCCAAACCCAAGCTAGCGGGGAGGAGCCACCCCACCGCACAGCTCCCACACCTGCTGCTACAGACTGGCGATTAAATTCAGTGGTTTTCTTTAGCATGACCGCGGCCTCCCTGTTCAGGCTTCTTGAATTCCTCACGTGTGTGCCGTACGTGAGGAATTACGGGGAGGGGCGTGGAACAAACCAGGGTCAGTCCTGGGGAGGTACGGGCGGGATCCTGCCCATTCAATGCCATACTGTGTACATGGCTGTGGGTCAGGCGCCAACGCGATCCGACGCACTGGGAGAGAAGGGGGAGGCCAAGCGCAGCCTTTGGGAGAAATGGAGAAAGCACGAGTAGAAGGTGTGCGGTAGGACGGGCCCCCAGCTGTGGCGGATGGAGACGGCTGCCCGGCCGCCTGGGGCCGGGAGGTGCGGGGGCCGCGTGGTTGAAGGAGGGGCCCACAGACAGATCCTGGGGGTCAGCCCCTCAGCCGGTGGGCAAACTGCTTAGCCTCAAGCCTCCGTTTCCTCCGTGTGACAAAGAAGCCTGCCGGCGCCGGCCTCCCAGGCGGCCCTAAGGATGAGAACGCAGGTAAAGAACTCTGCTGAGCACTTGGCTTTGAGAGAGGCCCCAACGGGGAGCCGCATTTTAGCGGGGACCGTGGCGGGCTCGTCCTCGCTTGGTTCACGTTCAGAATCCGAACTAGCCAGAGGCCACAGAGGGTTCAGAAGAGCGGTTATAATTTAATTCCCACCACGCATGTGCCCTTGCTGGAATTCACCGGTCCCGGCCTTTCAATCCCACCAAATCTCTGCCAAGTAGGGATAATTGTCCCCACTTTACAGTCCAGACCCTCCAGAGAGGCTCCAGGAAGTTAGACAACTAGGCCCTGGCCGCGGCCACCATCTTAAAGGTGAGGGTCTGGAAGAGGCAAATAATCAGGTGAGAGGGAATTTTTATTTTTTAAAATATTTTATTTATTTTTGATAGAGAGAGACAGAGCATGAGAGGGAGAGGGGCAGAGAGAGAAGGAGACACAGAACCGGAAGCAGGCTCCAGGCTCTGAGCTAGCTGTCAGCACAGAGCCTGACACGGGGCTCGAACCCACGAATGTGAGATCTGACCTGAGCCGAAGTCGGAGGCTTAACAGACTGAGCCACCCAGGCGCCCTGAGAGGGAATTTTTAAAAACCCTGTTATGTGGTAGGAACACGTAAGAACACAGGGGACAGAAAAATCAGAATCATCTGTAAATCAGCATAAAAAAAGGACGTGGCAGCAGTGCTGACCGGGAACAAGTAAAACACCCTGTTTCTAATATACAGAGGATTATCTCTAGTAGCTAAGTATTCTCATATGTATCAGAAAAAAGTACTTTCCCCAGTAAACTCAGTATTTCAGATACTGTCACCAAGGCTTCCAGCCCAGGGGCTACGACCAGAGATAACCCACCTCACGCAGACCACAGGGGTGCAGCCAAGGCCTTCGGGCCTGCCCGGAAGGGTTTCCAAGCTTCTGGAAGGAACCCAGACTCCCCGTAAGTCTTCTCACAGGTGGATACGGACCACCCGTAGGGATTCTCTGCGCGCTGCTCCAAGGTTTGTTTGGGAATCCACGCCGCTGCCTTAGAAGCCGAACTGGACACTGGTGCTCATGGGGTGGGGGGGTGTCCCGCGCGTGCCACGGGAGGCGTGAGGCCTCACTTGGGGAGACAACACCGAGGAGGCCGTTGAACACGGGCCGTCACGGTAGGAGCATCCCAGGCTTTCTCTCGGCTCTGTGAAGAGCAGGCAGGTACTCCTGACTCACGCCAGCAGGTCACAGGGGCTCCCTCATCTGCGACCCCGGTTTTGAAAAGACTCTCTCACATCTGCCGGGTCTCAGACAGGACTAGGACTGGCTGTGCAAGTGAACAATCTTGCAGGGATATCTGCAGATGTGAGCAATGAATGCACCCCCAGAGCCAAGTGTCCATCGCGACTGTAAGCGGAAACTGCTCCTTTGATCGCGCGGCTGGTCTGGACCGGGATCTGGGAAAAGAATCCCCAGCTCTCAGCTGACCTCAACAACGCGGACTACGTGGCAGATTACGAGGAAATCCTTAAAAGACCTGATGAAAGGTCTTCAAGCACAACCCCCACCCCACAGGGCAGCGATGCGAGTGGCTAGGAACCAGGGCTCCAGCATCTGGGGACACAGCCAACGGCTTCTTCAAAGTCCCGCAGACCATTTAGGAATCCACGCTCAGTACTGGGGCTCAGCTGGTTAAGGTTCTGACTAGCTCAGGTCATGGTCTCACAGTTCGGGAGTTCAAGCCCTGCTCTGGGCTCTGTGCTGACAGCTCAGAGCCTGGAGCCTGCTTCGGATTCGGTCTCCTTCCCTCTGTGCCCCTCCCCTGCTCACATTCCTTCTCAAAAATAGACATTTTTTAAAAACTAGAAAAAAATCCATGCTCAGTATCAATTCAAAGACATCAGTGAAGGCTTTTTCTTCTTTCCTACACGTGGATCAAAATTCTTGGCATTGGCCATGTCAAACTAAAAATCCTTTTCAGAGTGGGATCCCACCTTTCTCGAAGAACTTGGTGAAACAGCAGCCAGCTGTCCCTTTACGATGGGATGGATCATTAAGTAGTTTGCTCTTCACATTAAGGAACTTATTTTCAGGGATGTGAAATACCGACTGCTATAAATTAAGTAGAGCAGTTTCACTGTTGTGGCATTCTCATTCGGACAAGTGACACTCGTTTATTTATGGTAGTGGTACGTCTTGTGGGGGCTACAGGCTGCCCCTCGAGACCACCACTGCACCTCTGGGTTTGGGCGTCAGGGGGCACTAAGGCTCGGAGTCAAGAAAGGCTTTCACCAAAATGTGCTAACCCAAACCATCTATTAGGGCCAGGATCGCAAGGTGCCTTCAACACTCCAGACGTGGGGGCCGGTGGCAGGGGGTGGGGAGGGAGGTCCCACTCCCCCAGGGCGGGGTCGGCACACGTCCTCATGGCATTTTTGCAAACCGCGTGGTCTCCGCCGTAAGCACTCAGCTTTGACCCAGACGACAACCAGCCGGAGCAGCAGGGTTGTGCGCCGGGAGGACTTGATTTACAAAACGGGGAGTGGGCTGCATTGGCCTTGGGCCACTGTGGCCACCGCAGGGGCCATGGCAGCTGCTGGGTGGACTTGGGGCGAGAAGGCATCACTGGAGCACTGCCTTCTACCTTGGCACCCTGAGGCTTTCTGACCTGGACTAAGTACCAAGGGAGAGGTGCAGGGAGCCCGGAAGTGTCTCGCCTAAAGGACATCTGCAAAGATTGGCCACAAACCCCTTTATAATACAAATGCAGTTCTCTCCTCAACCCTGAATTTTTTCCTTATGGGGAATCCTGGTGTACCTTGTCCCCAACCCTGAGAAACTGATGCAGGATTAAATTACTCCCACCGGGGATAATTAGAAGGGGAGAGAGGGAGGGAAAAAAGGCAGATAAAGCAGAAGACAGAGCCAGAATTTAAGTTCTGAAGGAGCTGGGATAAAACAGGGACTGACCTCACGCATTTGGCAAGAGAATCTCCCAAGCAAAGGTAATGTGTGTGCGTGTGCGTGCGTGTGCACACACACGTGTATAAATCAGGTGGACGCAAACACATCTAGGATATATAATCAGCCCCCATGTTGGAAAGGGGATGGGAGAAACAGCTCTGTGTGTGTGTAATCTAGATTACGTCTCCTCTAAGCCTTTTCCATCTGTAAGTAACCAAGTGAGGGCCAAGGCAGAAGCCAAGAAATGAGAAAAACACGATTTGGATGGGGGAAGAGACACGGAGAACCCAAAAACCCTGACAAAGTAAAAGGAACGTCTAAGTGTTTCGTTGAAATTCTCAGGAAGGGATGGGGTGGGATTCTGAAGTTTCCAGAAGGAGATGATCAACAGAAATCATTTGCTATTATACTCAAGATGTATAAAACGTACTTTAATGTTGTTTAATGTGTGATTTCATTTTAATCAGCTTATAAAGATTTGTTAAGGATTTCCCACAGACTCACCTGCGATTCTGTATCCACCCTTACTTTGCTTTTATGCCTTCACACCTGCCAAGGTGTCAAGGACCCCAAAGGGCCCGACGGAGGCAGATTTCCTGCCACTTCAGACACTAACCTATGTCAGGGAGTGTGTAGCCTAATATCTTGTAACTAGTAATAACCAAAGCTAATACTTTTAGAGAGAAAGATTTAAAAGTGAGATATTATTGACTGCAAATTAAGAAATAACTCTTCAAAAATTTTACTGATGACCCTTGTCACCTTCCTGCCTCCCTGAACGCCTTCAGCCTTCAGGAGCAGACAAACAAGACTTCTCAGGAGCTGTCACTCTGCAGAGCCGGCCCAAGACCTGTCACACAGACCCAGGCCGGTCCACAGTAAAGGGACGGACTTCCTAACATCACGGTTTTTGGCTCCAATAATTTTATTCTTTTCAACACCCTCTCCCTGCCCCAAATACCATTATAACTGTCCATTCCGCACCGCGGAGGCCTGGGCCGCGCTCCCCCAGTCTCGGAGCTCTCTTCCGGGGTGTCCGGGCCACTACTTGCGCCAGCGCTGCAGCTCTTGGGACAAACAGAGAGAAGCGTTAAGAGGCCAGGAGGCCACTCCTGGGGACAGTGTCAGTCTCGCCTGAGCCGATCACTGTTTCCCTTTTGTTTTACAGATTTAGAAACAGTCTGCTTGCTTCAAGTCAAAGATGTGAAAAACCACCCCGAGGATCAACCAACCGAGCCCTTTCAGACAGGTAAACCTTTCGGGGGAGGCCTCTGCCCGGGAGGGGTGTGCGGGTGTGTGACGCACGCCCAGCGGCCCCCGCAGGAGGCAGGGGTCCGTGCTGCTCCCCCCCCCCCCCCCCCGCCCCGCTCTCCCGCTTCCCGGGCACCAGATGTGTGAGAAACTCCGATCAGAGTCCAGTGCTGGGGTCTTAGAAGCCCCGCCGACCATTTGTGGAGGATACTGGGGTTAATGGTCACCTCGAACTTTTACACCCCAAGATTTCAGAGAGGGTCTGGGGTTTTTATTTTTAATTGGGGAAAAGTACTGGGCTCTTTGGACATCCCCCTCTATCGGATGTCCTTGTAACATTTTAATTATAAAAGTATGTTTTTATAAAGCCACATGTTTAGAAAATGAGAAAAGTTAACCTGAACTAAAAAGAGAAGCGGCGGTCAGACGCTTTCGTCCTGGGTGACCTGCCGCCGGCGGGGGGGGGGGACCCCTAACTAGGACGGCTGTGCTCTCGATGCGGAAAGTAACGTTAACTGAGACTTTGGGGTATGAAGCGTTTGCTTTCAATGCTGCGCGGCAGCTGTCAGGTAGCATTACGGGGGCGCCGATGTGGCGGCCCGCAGCTTTCAGGACGAAGCACAGAGCAGCAGGCCTTCAGGGAGAGCCTCACGCGGGGCACAGGGGCAGTCATGCAAATGCCAGTCCCATCTCAGGAAGGTCATCAGGACCAAAACCCGTAATAAAACACCCCAGAGCCTCGGGCAGGGGGCAAAGAAACAAAACTGTACTATAAAAAGCCATTCGGAGAACCGCTGGGAGGTCCCTGGAGCGGGACGGGGCCTTCGATCTAGGCTCAGAGTATCAAAAAGCTTACTCAGATGTCTGAAACTCCAGCTGCACCACAGGACCAAGTAGCCCGCGAAGAGCATGGTGACGCCCCCGACGCCGCTCCGCACGGTGGCCCGGCACCTGACCCAGCCTGTGAGAAGAGAGAGACGTGTCTGGCTGCCATGGTGGCCTGGGAGTGGGGGCTGCAACCTGCCGGTTGTCCGCATGATCTCGGTCAGCCTGGGCCACGGGGCTGGAGTCACAGGATTCTCCCGCCACCACGGGGGTTATGTTTTTCTTAAACAGATGAAAAGGCCCAAAGGTGGAGTGTTTAATTTCAATAAGTTGAGTTACTCCTGTTTTGGGAGTTTGGCCGGAATCGAGTGGGGAGGGGATTAACATGCCTGGTCAACTTGAGGTGTAGGGCCCTCCTCCTGGCTTTGGGGCGATCCAGGCGGGCAGGGGAGAGGGGAGGGAAGGTGGCCAGGGGGAGGCATCACAAAAAAGGAAAGCTGGCCCGTAACGTCCGCTGCTCTCCTCCTGGCGTTGACGGGAGGCTCCACGGTGAAAACAGGGCAGAGAGGGGAGCCTCCACGTTTGTCTCTTTCTCTTTTCCTTAGCCTGCCTGGAACCATCACGGCTAACGTAAGCGACCCTCATCCACATGCTCGGAACCAGCAAGAACACCCGGCAGTCGATGACTCCAGCTCACCTTTCTGGACTGCTCCCAAGAGCCTCATCAGAGACAAGCTGGAGGTTGGAAGTCTGGTCGGGGGTCCCCAACTCCTGAGGGCAGGCCAGCTTCTTTCCAACAAAGGAACTACGGTTCCAAACAGAAGTCACTGTGACAGTTCATCTAGATTCGGTCTCTTTCCCGACACTCCGTGCCTGGGGTGCCCCGGGCCAGGCTGTGGGAAGGGTCCCGAAACAGCTGGATGGCTGCGTACAGGGCTGCAGTTAACTAAGTGCTGAAAGTCAAGGTGGTTTGTTCCCAAAGGGACGTTCTGCAGAAGGCGGAGGGTGGCCCTAAGGATCAGGATCGAGCTACACTTCCGGTCTGAAGAATGGACCACGCAGCTGCCCGACGTGTGCAGCGTCATGAAAGGGTCCGCCTGCACCTTCCCCCACTTCATGTGTTCCGGCCAAAGGCAGGGCTTTTTAAAATTTATCTTTTAAACTTACATCCCAGTTAGTTAGCATAGAGTGCAACCACGATTTCAGGAGTAGATTCCTTACTGCCCCTTACCCGTTCGGCCCATCCCCCTCCCACAGCCCTTCCAGAAACCCTCTGTTTGTTCTCCAACTGAGTCTCTTATGTTTTGTCCCCCTCCCTGTTTTCATATCCTTTTTGCTTCCCTTCCCTTATGTTCATCTGTTTCGAATCTTAAAGTAGAAGGCACAACTTTCTACCGCGATACTAACTACGGCTGGTTCTCACGGCCAGGGTCAGCACACGTGCTCTGTCACCTCTGCTTTTACTGGCCAGCGACCAGTTACGTCCAACACGGGAACAACCCATGAAGAACCAGAAAGGAGGGTTTATGCTCTCTATATACGTCTTTCCTGCACCTGTTTTTCTGTTTAAGGCTAGGCAGGGAGTCTCTACTGCTGCCGGTCCTCTGGTGTCGGTCTGGTCCGTCGGGAGAAAGGATAAACAAGGTTAGCAGACGTGGGGAAAGCCGCCGCCGTGGAGGGAAAGAGGACACCCAGATGAGGGTGATACTCAGCAAGTGAGAACCACCGATGAGAAAAACCGTACTGGCTTCCGAGGAATCACCCAGAAAATTATTTCACAAGGTGAAGACTAGGCTCTTAAAAAACCCAAAGCACGACACAGCCCATTCTTCTTGGAAAAAGCCTGAAAAACAGACGGGAAGGAGCAGTTTTGTGGAAACTGCAGTTGAAAAACCACTTCCCCTGCCCTGTCAGGGATGGGGCGGCCCCTGCACGCGGTCCCTTCTCCGGCCAGCAGCCTATTTGCTCCACTGAGGGCTGTCACAGTTGTGCGAAGGACTTCAGTTCGGGCCCTGGGCTGGGCTACGAGAGACACCCGAGGCCCAGGAGAGGCCAGCTCAGAACCCACAGAAGTTGCTGCGACTTTCTTCAGTGTCGTCCCTCCCGCTGTCCAGGGACCCCGGGTTCTGATCGACACCCCCTCGGCCTGGCTCCGCTGCCATCTCGTCTCTGGACATGGTCCTCGACACACTGCCAGCGCAGACATCCTTATGTCCCAAACCCAGGGACCGCGGTGCCACCCTCTAGCATCTATGCGGGAACCAACCCAGGCACCTCGACCATTTCCTGCCACCCCTCTGGCCCGGCTGGAATGCCAGACATGTGACCCGACACACTCCTCCAGCCTCTGGCTGTTGTCACAGGTCTCCTTGCCTGGTTGCCTCTGGCTACTAAAAAGATCTGTTCCTGACTGTCAAGCTCCAGCTCTGCTCTGCTCCTGACTGCTCTGAGCCCCTTCACCACACGTGTCCCATCTCCAACATCTCACTCAGATACCTTCTTGGTGGAGATGCTGTTTGAAGATGAGAGAAGAGGCTTTATGAAGCCGTTTCCAGGTCTTTAAAAACCCATGACCCTATCAGGTTTCCTTATTTTACTTTCTGCGCTCCCCACCGGCCAGTTTCTAGGAACTGTGTTTTACTCAAACCTCCCCCTCTCTCCCTCACCTTCTGTCTGCCAACACCCCCTGCGGGGTCTGAGCCCCCCGCCCCCTGGGGCCTCCCCAGCACCTGCAATCTGAGTCTCAGACCTGACCTCGGAACCAGTCTCTGGGGAGGAGGTCGAAGGAATCGCTAATCCTATGTGGGCTCGTCACGTTGTCCTGATCGGGGCCCAGAGCTCTTCGCCTCTCAGTCCCGGAAGCCAAGGCCACCGACATCTGGCCAGGGCCCAGCCAGCTCCTATGTTCATATCTGTTCCTATGAACAAAGGAAACCAATTTCCATTGCTGAGGACGGTCAGCCGCTTGTACTTGCTCAGTCCCGAGATTTAAATCTTGAACTTCTAAAGTCTGTCTTCTCCAATGCCAGGAAAACCACTTTTTTGGGGTAGTAAGTCCGTGAAAACCCTTCTCACTAAACCTCACAAGACGGCTCTGCTCTTGAAGCCGAGATCGGTAAACCTACTTGTCGCTCCTGCCTTCCAGAAACCCAGCGCAGCCGCATCCTCTGGGCTACTGGTCTGCTGCGCTGGTCACAGCACTGCAGGCCGGAAGTGATACAAGGGAACAACGCAGCTCCGCACCACCATTCTGGAGAAACTCAGGCCTTACCTTACTAGTACTGTGTTCTTGGGACCCACCAGAGCGAACCTGTCAACTTGTAACTTACACCAACCACGACAGCAACCCGTACGTGCCCCAAATAGTAAGCCTAATGCACGGGATGAAGGCCATGGGTGTCTTCAGATGGATCCAGACTTGAATTCTGGCCACCACTTACTGGATGAACACGGACAAGTCGCTTGAGATGTTGGGGGCGCCTGGGTGGCTCGGGTCTTGATCTCACAGTCATTGGGATGGAGTTCCCATCAGCCCCACACAGCGCAGAGCCTGCTTGGGATTCTCTCCCCCTGCTCACTCCCGCCCTGAATGAATGAATGAATGAATGATGTCTGGGGCTCAGGTCCCTCACCCATAAAAGAAGGTGGGCCGGGGATGCCACTGACAGTCACCGGAGTTGTCACGAGGGTTGAATGAGGTAATAAGGTCATGGTGCCTAGCAGAGGCTCATCCAGTCACCATCTGACCGATGGGAGTCTCTTCCCCTTCCCTCTAGAATGAAAGGGGGTGTACCCTCCCCCCTAGCACTGTGAGAGACGCACAGGGACCAGAGCGGTCCCGCTGGCCAGAGGGATTTGCTACGGGCTGTGCGCGTGCCTGCGCCATCACAGACCACGAGCAAGTGAGGAGCGCCGTGGAACCCCCGTGTTTCTGGTTCTGGTGAACTTTCTGCAACGTGGTTTAGCGGAAAGGGTGAAACTTGGTCTGAGGAGACAGTGTGCTGCTTGCAGCTCTACCGTTCACGGCAGCACGACCTTGGACAAGGCACGGGTTCTCTCCATGCCTGCTGTATCACCTGCAAAGCAGAGATGAGGATCACGGCCCACCTCTCCGAGTGGCGGGGCCTCGGCAAGAACACAGATGGAAGCGGCACGCCGAGATCAACACACTCAGACGTTCATACGGATTCTTTGCGGGCGTGGGAAAGGGGCTCGCGGGCGGCTTTGGCCTTGAGACAGACCACGAAGAGAGCACCGAGATGTCAGGAATGTCTCTGCACGGCCGGCGGAGAACGGCAGCTTTAGCCAGTGGTCCTCCTCACCCGACAGGGTCCCGCTCCGAAACCTTTAGAAAGGAATCCTTACCCTATGATAGGAAATGCTTTTCACACCAGACGTCCTGGCCTTTAGTGACTACGTAATAATTTACACAAAATACACCGCAGAAAAAAACATGTCCCTTTAGGAAGAAATGTTACAGGTTTTCAAGCGCAAAGCTATTCTGAGTTGCTACAGGTCTCCTGTCAAACCTAAAAGCACCGATGAACACCACACACACACGCACACACGTACCCGAGGTGGATGCTACGTTAACCTAACTGAGCGTCCATGGGCACCTGGGAGGCTCAGCCGGTCGAGCACCTGACTTGGTTTCAGCTCGGGTCATGATCTCATGGTTCCTGAGTTCGAGCCCCACATCGGGCTTCGAACTGACATTGCGGAACCTGCTTGAGCTTCTCTCCCTCCTTCCCCTGCTCACTCTCTCTCTCATAAACAAATGCACTTTAAAAAGTAACTGAAAAACTATTCTTGTAAAAAACCTTAAGAGACAAATCTAAAGCTTTCTGATGAGGAAAATGAAGGAACTTGACATATTCTAACTGGAGAGGTAGTCCGGCAACTAAAAGTAATGATGTGTGGGGAAAACTGAGGAATTCCCTGGCTCTATGGGGCCTTTTAACCCATTCCGGGCACTGGCACGGAGCCTCTTGACAGCTTCCAAGGAGGCCGCCTCCCAGCCCCCTCTTCTTCCCAGCCCCTTACCCAGTCTCTCAAGACAGCTCTCAAGTGAGCAATGTCACCAGCCGCCTGCACCTCTGGGTGGAGGGGAAGGGAGAGCGGTAAACCACCGGCACTGACTGCTTCTGGAGCGAGAATGAGCATTTTCAGAACCGTGATTAGGTCTGGGTAAAATCAGCCACCTGCGAGAAAGCACGAATACTCCGACCCTGACACAGAGCTGTCTGGAGGGGCTGGACGGTCCTTGCAAACGAGCATGCTTACCTTGTGAGTGTCTCTCCTCCTGGGGACCGATAAGCTGAGGCTTCTGGGCCACGGCCTTCCAATACTGGGGCCTCCCTGGCAACACCCCCAGGCCAAGATAACCAGGGTAGAGCTCTGGAAACCACTCCAGCCCCAGGGACCCTGAGAGGCCCTTTCTGCCAGCAACGGCCACCTGGCTGAAGGGACCGTCAGAGGCGTGACGCAGGACTGAACGAAAAGACTGCTGGGGCCCACAGGACGGGCCGTGCTGCGGAGGGGATCGCTCGCCACGCTCCGAGAACGTGTTCATGCCGGGGACTCGGCGAGGCCTGCAGGCTTCCGCTTTCCCTTCCTGAACAAACCGAGCAGCCAGAGAGGCTGGGTTTTGATTATGCGATGGTGAGACAGAAAGCAGCTCGCTGCAAGTCGTCTCCCTCGGAGAGAACACACTGAAATCGGGACCTTCGTCTCGACCTTTCTTCCTTGTGGCCGAATTGTCCCCGCTGAAGTCCTTTGCATCGCTGCTCAGAGAGGCCCCCCGATCCTGCATGTCGGTCACAGACGCACTTTTCTCTACATTTCCTGTGCTCCCACGTGCCTCGGCTCCAAGGTCAAGTCCTTCTCCTTGGTTCTCCCTGGCGTGGGTTTCGCCTCCTGGGCTAACTTTAAAATCTGAAAACTGTGATTCCGTGCCCTTTTCTTGTCTCTCAGGGTCTCTAACATCACTAGGGACTTCTGAGAGGGGGTCCTTGGCCTTGGACTCTGCCTCACTGCTTGTCAAGGATGTTCTTGCCCTTTCAACCCCATAACGGAGATTCATGGGAGAACTACGAAAATCACCATTAGCCGTATCTAGTAAGTTTACTAGAAGCTTCTGTCTTAGGGGATCAATTCTGTCCAATCTAGGAGAAGTGGTCTGCACATCATCGGGTAAGGCTGAAGAACATTTTCTATCTTCATGTGATGAAGGTTCTCCTGGGCCAAGAGGTAAAGATGCTTTGGTTTCGGAAAGCTTACGTCTACTTTTCCCTGATGGAGGCAAACCTTTGGCAAGTTCTGTTTTAGGAGTGGTGGTTTCTGATGCAAAGAACTGAGCCTTGGTTTCTCCCTGGAAAGCAAGCTTTGGTTCAGGATCTGTGAGCATGTTGAGGGAGCACTGAACTCGATTCCTGAGGTCCTCACCCGCCCCTGTGATCCTTGCTCTTCCCAAAGCATCAGCCTGCAGCGGAAAAGACTTCATTGTCCGTTCTGGTTTGTCCGTTACCAACTTGGTATTTCTTTTCTCACTCTTGGTCTCTGACTCCCTCTCTTTGGTGGCATTTAAATCTGTGATTGGCCTTTTCCTCTCTGTAGCGTGTGGGCGTGTCGCTAGCTTGGACTGCTGAGCTCTGTGATCGGCAGGTACAGACGCCCTTGTCGCCTTACAGTGCGGCAGGTGGGACTTCAATCGCTTAAATGGCTTCTTACAGTAAGGGCACACTTCCATCCTGGCAGCGTGTCCCTCTCCTATTCCCAAAAAAGATAAATGGAAGATTATGAGGGGCATGTAGTTCGTGAAGTAAACACTAATATTTCACTTAAGTGTGTACCTTTCATTTAGAAGAACCTAGGTCAAAGGAAGTTTTAAATAATGTGTTTTGTTTCATTTTCTTACAGAAACAGGAAATAGAAGACACAGATGGTTTTAAGATAAATATTCCTGGCTTTATTTACGCTTGGCATTGTACATTTCTTAAAGTCTTCTAGGAACTAATCATTAGTAAAAGACCATCAAAGAGGGTTTACAACATCCCTAACTAGGAACTGAGTACAGCTAAAAGACTTCAATCTACTAAATAATGGCCACTGGAAGAAAAAGTTGTCCAAACTAGCAGTGAGATTAAAATGTTTGCTATTTAAGGTTACAAGTCAACCGGATATTACACGAGTACAATGAAATTGTTTGAAGCCCTTCACCATACCATGTAAGGAAAGAATGGTGAAGAATAAGAAATCCAGGCCGAGACCTGAAGGCCGCTGACCAGAGTCCTGGTTTTCAACGTGGTACGTGGAGACCCACAAAGGTGCAGGAAGAAACTTCCAGTATCAGCAGGAGAAATGAAGCTCTACCAACACTTCCCATATTGGTTAAATGCACATATACACATACATGTACACATTCTCTCTCTCAATCACTCTGTCCCTTTCCTCTTAAAAGTGTGTATGATGCACTAAAAATACATATATGGAGGGAACATGGTCCCCGATTTACCGTTTGTAGTACAACAGAGTGCGAGCAAATTCATCTAGTTTGAAACCATTGTGATGTTCATACCACGTAAAAAATATGAAGAAATAGTACCATGTATCACTTGCACCTCTTTGAGCACTGAGCTGGGCATATGGTATTTGTTGAATGAATTTCTTCTCTAGTGGTAAACACGCAAACACTATCATAAATCACTGTGACTGTGAATACCTTCTAACTACTAAAGTCAAAAAGTGACACTGAAACCATTTACAAGATAAATAGATACAATCCTGGCCAATCCATGTAGATCCTATGTGAACTCAGACAAAACAAAACCGTTTCTGATTACAGTAATCATTCTGACTTTGAAGGTACCCATCTGACAAGATAATCAAACTTATGAGCCGCTGACTTACAAAAATACCCATTAGAGCCAGTCCACGGGCCTCAGACTATAACTTCAGAAGAGGCTTGGGGCCTCTTGGATGGGTCTGCTTCTACGGTACTCCACGACACTCAGTCCTACTGGAAAGATCCTGCACCCTCACGTGGTAAAGTCTTACCTTGGGTGCGTGAATACTTCCTTACTGGGACTTCCCCAGAAGGATGCTAATTTTGTGGTTGTTTCTTTTGGCTCTCCATGCCTCACGATCGCAACTTCTGGGTCTGGCAAAAGAAACTCGATTCTAATTATCAGCCTGCGCAAGACACAATCGAAAAGAAAACTCAACAGCACACTCAGTGAATAAATGTGGTGCGCACTGAACCGAGTACGAGCAACTCGCAGGGTAGGTCCCTCTCCGCGCTCCGGAAAGCAGACAGTTAAAGCCACGGGACCGTCGGAGTTGTGCCAACCGCCCCCCCCACCCCCCACCCCCCACCCCCGAGCCTCGATACCTGGCCCGCCCTCCTCCCAGCTCCGAGCACTCTTTCCGGAAGCGGAGTCGCTGCTTCCCGCGGTGGGCGTGGGCTGTCGGGAGGCTTGCTGCTCCAGGCCGGCCTCCACTGCAGCCTCAGTCGGAAGCGCCGGAGCCGCACGAACGCCGAGGGGGGCTTATCCCGCAGCCCAGGGAAGCCCCCACGGCTGTCCCGCTACCCGATCGACTCCCCTCTCTCCTCGGGAAGCCCCCTCCCCTCGACCCCAGACACAGGGCATGGGCACTAGGACACAGCCCGACAGGCCGAAACTCACCCACAGCAGCGTCCTCACCCAGCCAGGTGTGAAAGTCCCGGAAGCCCCCGCGACAAGCCCCCCAGGGCAGCCCTCCAGCAGCTTCCCACCTTCCTGTTGAGGACCCGCCGCGGGCGTCTGCGCCACTGCCTGATGCTTCTCAGCTGTGTTTTTATAAAGCTGTTAACTCAGAAGGGCTTAACTTAAATGGATGTATCATATTATCATGAAATACTTTAAATTAATTTAAACCTGGCTTGGCTTTAATGTCGCCCCCTTTCGGCTGCGAACAGGCGAATACTCAGGCCGCCTCTCATGAGGTCCTCTCTCCCAGAGACTCCCAGTCGCTCCTCCCACTCGGAGCCCGCCTCTTCCTGTAGGCGGGGCTACCGGTTGGCGCGGTCGCGGTCGCGCCAATGCGCAGCCGCGAGAGGGCGGTACCACGGCAGTGCGACATGGGGGGGCGCGGAGCAGACGCCGGAAGTAGCGGTGGTACAGGTCCCACCGAGGGGTATTCACCGCCGGCAGCGTCCACCCGCGCCGCGGCAAGAGCCAAGGCCCGAGGGGGTGGGCGTGGCGGCCGCCAGAACGCGACACCCTCTGTTCCCTCATCTCGCGGAGCGGCGCCGCGTCGCTCCCCTCCACCGGCTGCCATGAGCGAGCGCCTCCGCCCCAGGTGAGACCTCAGGGACCTCCTTCCATCCCAGCCTCTCGTTGGGGGCCGGGGCCGACGGAGCGCGCGAAGCTGGGGTCCGAGCTAGCGTGGGCCCTGCGGGTCTTCATCTGGGAGCCCTACGGCCCGGGGGAGGAGGGGGAGCGATGCGCGAGTGGTCGAGTACCTGGTCTCCGAGGTGCTGGAGGAGGGATTCGCCAGGGTCCAAGTCTCCCCCCCAACCCCGTCTTTCCCCCTCTTGTATTTCCCTACGTGGAATGCAGTCTGAACGGTCCCGGAAGAGAGACCGTGGCCCTGAAGCTTCCCTGTCCTAATTTTAGGAGGGTGGGGGGATGGGAGGAATGTCTGATCTATGAGAGGGAGCCCCTAGGACGTCTTTGAGGGACTGGGGCTGGGAGCCGCCGTCTCCCCAAGGTCAGAAAGGATTGGGTTTAGCTCTGCAGCAGGGAAGGATTGGGATAAATATTAGAATGGGTGCCTCGGACGGTTGTGAACACGGGGGGGCGAATGACCAAAGTGGCTTGTAGCATAAACAGGCAGGATTCTAAACTGTTCGGATGCGGAGCCGTTTGACTTCGAAGGCGGGAGGTAGGATTATATGGCGATGCTCTACTTTCCACCGAGCCCTGACCTCAGGACCTGGGTCTTGACCTAGGGGTGCTAGGCTTGCTTTGAGTCTCGATCAAACTGCAGTTTCTTTTTCCTGTAAGGAAGGTGGGGAGGAGAAAGTTGGGATTGGGACCCCCAAATGAAGAGGAGCAACTTGACTTTAAATTAGAAAAACCCGCCATTGTGGAATTTGGAGCGAAAAATCTATAGATCACCAAGAGCACTTTTCAGTTTTCTGATAAGGAAACATTTAGGGAGCTCAGCAAGGTTACCCGAGTCTTTCCAGGTTCGCTGCTCTTTTCGTTCCTCCACAGTACTCTCCTTGAAGCTCCTCAAATGGGATTGCCTTGGTAGGTGATGCTGGATTGTTTCTTGTGGTTCTGTATTTTCATTGGCTCTGATTGTACTGGGCAGTCTTTCCACAAGGATCGTGCTCTGGGTGGGGGGATGGTCCATACAAGGATTAAGATTCTGGAAAGGTCATTTGGGCCAGTAGTGAAAATCTAGGGTTGCCTATACTTCTGCACTGGATTCTTGATTCGAGTATACACTGAGTGGGGCACAAAGCCTGCTTGTATGGGAAACAAGAGCAGACTAAACTTGAAATTAGGGGCCCAATTACTAACTTGCTATTGGAATTAGGAACATAGGCTCTTGTGATGTCTCATACCTGGAAAAGCCTAAGTATTTCCCGCAGAAAGATTCCTTTTATCCATTGCTGTATAGAAATCTAAATATGGTTGTTCTGTAGCAGATTCCTTTTACCTGGTGTAGGAATAATCTCAGCCTGTTTACAGTGGTGGCTCGGTTGCCATCCAAGAAACCTTTCGATTTGGACAGAGGTTTCTTGTCTGCTTTTCATCCCACGTTTCATGTGCCAGTTCTGCCAGCTCCCGCTATCATATGATCTCCCAAGTCCAGTTTTCTGGGTCTGTTTCCTCAGTGTGAAGATGAAGGGTTGGTCTGAGATGGTGGTCTTTCAGACTGTTATAAAATACACTGGGATAGCCATGGAGGAGTGGATGTATTTCAAGAAAACCCCTACTTTAACCAAAACAGGCCCTTTGTCTCATATATATTGAGGTATTTTTTCCAATAGAAAGAAGGGGTTTTGTTACTTTTTTTAAAGTTTGAAAAACACTAGTTTCCATATTCTTAAGATTTTTTTCTCCTCTTCCCCCTCCCTCTCTTCTCCCCCTCCCCTCCTCCCCTCCCCCTCTTCCCTTCCCCCTCTTCCCCCTCCCCACTCCTCCCCTCTCCCTTCCACTCCTCCCTCTTCTCCCCTTTCCCTCCCTCTCCCCCTTTCCTCCCCCATCCCTTCTCCCCCTCTCCTCCCCCCACTCCTCGCCCTCCCCCCTCTTCCCCCTTCCTTCCTCCCTCCTCATTCTTCCTTTTAAAGTTTATTTATTTATTTGGAGAGGGGGAGTGTAAGATGAGAATCTCAAGCAGGCCCTGCGCTATCAGAGCAGAGCCTGAAGCAATGCAGGACTCAAACTCCCGAACTGTGAGATCATGACCTGAGCCAAAATCAAGACTCAGACACTTTACCGACTGAGCCACCCAGGTGCCCCTCTTAAGATCTCTTCTCTGCTCAGTCTCTAGGAGATGGCAGGAAGATTGTAAAGAAATGAAATGATGGACAGTGATGTAGTCATCCATCCTTAGAAGTAACAGATGCTAAACCACAATCTGTAGCTAGATGCCTGGGGAGAGTCTAATCAATTATATGGTGGCTGCTAAAATTATAATCTGGGCCATGGCATCAGTGTAGCTTTCTGTAGAATCTGACCGTGTGGCTAGGGTGGAACATGAGCCATCATCTTGACAATTATTAACAATTTGTTGAAAGAAGAATGTTCCAAGGACAGAATCTGCACAGAACCTAGAGAAAGAAGAATGAAGAACAGTAGGGCTCATTCTTAATCGAGTACCGTCCAGAGGAGCGGGCCTTGGCAGGAGATCATTCTGGTACCTTGAGAACACAGCTGGACTCGTGCGGGGCAGGGATATTATCATGAGACTTTTCCAGAGTTTAGTTGAAATCTACAAAACCAGCCCAACACTGTGTTCTTACACTCTTTTTGCTCTGCAGCCTCCTTGTCATTCATTTTAGTGTCCCTGGAAAGACAGATACAGTGTGGATTATGAGTGAGGAAATGAGAAGGTTTGGGTCCGGCTCAGAAGCGGTTCGGGTGGCTCCGTCTGCTGCTGGCACATTATTAAGAGTTTGGGGACCGGCATACTGTCACTTGGGGAGCTTCCCGGGGGTGTCAGCTGGCCTTCCATCAGAACTTGCTCTGCACCTGCAGCTCTTTTCCACAAAAAAGTCTCTGGTCATAGGATGAAAAGAGTAATTTCTTGGTTCAAACCTGTCGTAATAGCACATCCACTTAAATTAGTTTGAAACCCACCTTTCACCTAGTTTTTAATCTCCAGATACTTCAAAGTAACGTGCAGATAAGCTCTAATGTCAGGAGAGAAAGGTTAGGGAGCAGAAATGATGGTCTTAGAAGCACTTGAGGCTGTGTGTGAGGCAAATGGTGTGGCCCTTTGCTGATTGGCTATGCCTTTATCAGCACCACACACTCACAACTGATCATCCCACGCCTAGATCTGTCCTCATTAATAAAGTTAGCTGTCTTCAGGGTACAGGAATGCTGCCGAAGGCAGGGCTTTGAGCTCGGGGTGATACCTTACGTTTTCTCCAATACCAAGACTTCCGCTCCAGACCTTAGGGTCACAGGCCTGCCGGGCCACTCTGCTGGAGTAGAGGATGTAGGACCTTGTACGAGATACCATGCGCTCAAATCCAGTACGTTTGCCCTCCAGCTATGGAAGGGCGAATCTTTAAGAATTTTCATGACAATAGATTATGCTGTTTTGTATAAATTGGCTTCTTGCCAAGGCTGTAGGATGGACTTTTCTGCAGCATGGGAGATGGGAACGTCCTCTCTCTGTGCTGTCCGTCCTCTCTCTGTGCTGTCCAGCACAGTTACCACTAGCTACCTGCGGCCTTTGAACACTGACAGTTTTGCTAGTGTGACTAAGGAACTGGAGAGTGAATTTAATTTAATTTAATTTAAATAACTACCTGTGTGTCCCGGACAGCACAATTCCAGGCAGTTTCACTTAAAATGACTACCTCCTTTAATTTATTTCTATCTTCTGTCTTCTAAACTGGGGTTTAGAAGTCCGTCTAGGAGCATTTAATTATTATGTAGAACACGTACAAACCTTGTCTGTTGCACAGCCGACAAACTTTCCCAGAGGTAAACGTGTGGTTTTTTTTTTTTCTTTAAACCTGAAAATTTTGAGCAGCCTGGGTTCCATACTCGAAGTAACAGTCTGGTGAAGTAACGTGTCACAATACGAGGTGGTGGGGAGGGATAATGGGGGCAATGTGTCCAAGAGCAGCCTTTCCAGCGAGGGTCGGGAAGAATGATCTAGTAGGTTAGAGGGCTTTGAACTTCTGTTTCATGTGATCATTGGGGGAAGTCGGGGAGGAGAGAAAACTGCCGATGAAAGACTCCATGAACTTCTAATGACACCTCCTGTGTAGCACTATTTTTATTAGGATTTTAGGGGTATGTGGGCTAAGACAGCCACTCCTGTCTTACATGTTGTCCTGTGGGAGGAGTAGGATTAGGGAACTTGAAATTATGATTTCAGGAAACGTCAAAGGGCCGTAACCTTGATTGGGTGGGATCTGTAAGCTTAGTCATTAACGTCACCCTGCTTTTATTTATTCCCAGTGGACATTTAAAGTTGCCAAGCTTCTTTTTAGAAATCAGTTGTACTAACCTAAATTTTCTTTTAATGTTTTATTACTTACTTTTGAGAGAGAGAGAGAGAGAGAGAGAGAGAGAGACGGAGCATGAGCTGGGGGGCAGAGAGAGAGGGAGACACTGAATCCAAAGCAGGCTCCAGGCTCTGAGCTGTCAGCACAGAGCCCAACGTGGGGCTCAAACTCAGAAGCTGAGAGATCATGACCTGAGCCGAAGTCGGACGCTTAACTGACTGAACCCCCCAGGCACCCCTCAGTTGTACTAATTTAAACTCACCTGTGCTGCTATTTTATATTTTTACTCTTTGTGCCGAGTGGTAGTGTACTTCCAACTTTTTACCTTTTGGGATAGCACATGAATTCTATTTTCTCAGACGAGAGAGCAGATATGTCGTGATTTACAATTTTAAGTGTCCAAAAGATCAACCGTTGGATGTTTTTTCTCCTTGTGATTTAATTTCAGGAAAAGGAGAAGGAATGGCAACGAAGAGGACCACCATCTTCCCCCCCAAACCAAAAGGAGTAGTAGAAACCCCGTCCTTCACGATTCCTGGGACACAGAGGTAGGAAGTGTGGTCAGAGTGTCTGCCGTTTTCATTGCTTGAACAAAATCTAAGTAACTCAGTTTCTTCGTGTAATTAAAATTATTCTTTGAATAAATAAAAATGATCTTATTGAGTGCAGTGGTTTCAACTTTTTTTTTTTTTTTTTTTTGAGTCCTGGCCCCTTCGCGGGAGCCGTGCACCCTCTCTCCAGTGAGGTGGCGTATGTCTGCAGTATTCACACACACACAGCCCAGACTGCGTTACAACTTTCACGGGCCTTTGAAGACTCCTCTCTGAGCTGTCTGGTTGATATTTGAGAAACTAGCTATTTTCTAATCGTTTCTAAGCCAGTAACTGTCCTTAAGACAAGTATATTTTGTTGCTTTCATTCACATGAAATTCACATTTAATTTCATTCATGAGAAACTATGTAAGCATTCAGAATATGCCATGTATGTGTACGCAAAATACTATTTTTAAGTGTTATTGATTTCCTTAAGTTTATTTATTTTGAGAGAGAGCAGGAGAGGGGCAGAGAGAGAAAGGGAGAGAATCCCAAGCAGGTTCTGTGCTGTTAGTGCAGAGCCCGATGCCCAGCTCAGCCTCAGGAACCGAGAGATCATGACCTGAGCTGAAATCAAGAGTCGGACACTTAACCAACTGCGGACGCTTACCTGACTGCGCCACCCAGGCGCCCCTAAGTGTTGCTGCTTTTTTGGAGCATGTGGTTCTACAAGACCTTGTGTGGGAGGAAGGTGGAGGGAGAGAGAGGGGAGAGGGGGAAAGAGCACCCAGAGTTTTGGTTTCCTGAAAAGCAGAGCTTCGTTATGCGTTATGCGTACAGTAGGGAGAGTTCTGGAGCAGTTGAAAGGCTGCTCTGCAGAGGGAAGGGAGGGCAGCTGGCGTTTAAGTGATGCCTCTATTAGCTTAGGCACTGGAAAGGGGTGACCCTCGACCAGTTGTCCCCCTGACCGAGAAGCTCCCTGCCAGCACAGATCCCTAAGCCGTAGGCTTGGAACTTAGCGCAGAACTCGGCATATCACACTTTGTAGCACCCAAAGAATTTGTGCTTTAATTAGTTCTTGACGATGGGATCTGACCTACATCCAGTCTCTATCAGAAATCCAAAGGAAGCACCCCCCCCCCCGCCCCCGCCCCCAGAGGAAGAAGTCTGTTAACTCTAGCAGGCCGTTCGTGTTTAGGGGCAGTTAATGAACAGGTGAAGATCAGAACCTTCTGTGTGGAGACCGGAGCTTCTGTGACTTCCTTCCCCCTTCGAAGAGTCTTCTGTCCTGCTCTTTTTCCTTTCACTTAGGTTTTTAAAACTGATTCACAGAAAAGTCATTGAGCTTGTGTGTCACGTGATGACTGGAGGGTGCCAGGAAAGCAGAGATTAGGGGCGTCCGTGAGCATCCGTTGATGATCCTGTGACAGTAATGGAGTTGCCATTCTTTTGGATTAGAAGTCGATTCAGACGGCGCGCAGTGACTGCTTTCACCGCATCCACACCAGTGTTCTTTCCTCGGGTCTGTGTGTCCATCCTGCCGAGTGAGGTTTACGTTAGCTCAGAGGCACGGCCGGTCTGTGTTGATCATTTGCCCTCTCTTTACAGTCGTGATGCCTGAGAATCAGAATATAAATTGGCCTTAAAAAAAAAAAAAAAAAAGGAAACACTTCTGATCACTTATTTTCAGCAAGACTCTTAGTATTTTTGTATTGTTTTGTTTTAATTGTTCTTTGTAGAAAATGAGCTTTCTTCCCTTTCAAGAAAGTGGGCATTGATATGTCACAGAGGCAAACAATGTATTGTTACTACACCTCTTGGTTCGTGTGTCTTGTTCAGACTTGTTCAAAGAAATGGAGTGGCCAGACCACTCTGTAATCATCGGTCTGAAGGACGCGCCTGCCTTTATAATTAACAGTCAGTGCAGGTATTTTTCAGTTTTCACGGTAATCTCAGCTCCCTGGCAGAGCCCGCATGGGGGGTTCTGACCATGCCATGCAGCCCTGCTGACTGAGGGGTCCCCAGCTCTCTGAATGAGTGGCCGCTTGTGCTCTGCTCCCTGATGGGGGTGGGGCGAAATTAACAAGTAATGAGGCCCAGTCAACCGAGGGAGGGCTAGAGAAGCAAAAAGCAGGGGAAAACCTTTAAAATGGAAAGTTAGGCCCTAAATAATTGATGGGATCATCACCACTGGAATAGATCGTTATGTTTATAGCACAAGAATATCAAGTTTAGGGGTACTTGGCTGCTTTTTGACAATTGTGGCTAAAAAGGAAAATAATAAAATGATTATTAGTGGATTATGTTTGTTATTTCATATAATCAAATATTAATGAAAATGTAATCTTCTAATTCTAAGGTTGGGTCAGCAAGGTAAGTTTTCTTAAGACTAACTCAGTGAAGAGAAACGGTTTCTTGTGTCTTTCCTGAAATGCTCCAGTAAATTTAGAATTCTTCTTGTGACTTGAAAGAGTTTACTTTTTTTTCTAATGTTTGTTTATATTGAGAAAGAGATCTTGAGAGCATGAGTAGGGGAGGGGCAGAGAGAGCGAGAATCCAAAGCGGGCTCTGTGCTGTCAGCTCAGAGCCCTACGCGGGGCTTGAACTCATGAACCATGAGATCATGACCTGAGCCAAAAATCAAGAGTCAGATGCTTGTTTAGAAAAGAAAGAAAGGAAAGGAAGGGGAAAGGGAAAGGGAAAAAGAGAAAGAAAAAAAAAAATGGGCGCCTGGGTGGCTCAGTTGGTTAAGCGTCTGACTTTGGCTCAGGTCATGATTTCACAGTTTGTGGGTTTGAGCCCCATGTCGGGCTCTGTGGTCAGCACAGAGCCTTGGAGCTGCTTCGGATCCTCTGTCCCCCCTCTCTGCCCAACTCCACCCCCTCTTTCGCGCTCTCACTCGCTCTCTCTCTCAAAAATACATAAACATTAGAAATATTTTTTAAAGAAAGAGTCGGATGCTTGGCCAGCTGAGCCACCCAGGCTCCTTGGGGTTAGGGTAACTCTAAGAGAGAATTAAAGGATTTTTTATAGTTAATTTTCAGAAGTTATGTTTTTCTCATAAGTGTAATCATATTGCCAAAATATAGGGAAATCAGGTGTGAGGTGTCTGAATTATGTATGCCAGAAGTAAATCACAACTACTTCTGTAAAATAAACATAGTATGTACCTCTTTTCCTAGATCCTGTGACGGTCGAGAATGTGAACTGACTTGCCAGATTAGTTCTGTAAAGAGAAACTTTTAGTCTGCTTGTCCATTTCCTTCATATCATTTTTGCCAGTATTATCTCTGCTTTACAGATGGGAGAATTGGGGCCCGGAAAGTAAAGTGGCCTGTCCCAGCTAGTGCGAGGGCGGGCCGGCGAGCTCCCCGCTCCTGCCCGTGGCATGTGCCGTCTCGGAGTACAGGGCGGAGGGTCTGGGCGGTTGTGCTAAATATATCCAGAGGCAGCTAGGGTCTGATGTCTCTCGAGTCACAGGAACAAGAAGAATGTTTTCCCCCTCCGGTCTTAGCTGGAGACTACTTCTCCAAGTAAATGCTACAAAACAGTGTTAGCCTGAAAGCACGTTTAGGTCGCTGGTTAGGAAAAGTGAAGAGTGGGAATCTACCCCCAGAGCGAGAGCTCGCTGCATGCCCTGTATGCTAGCCGACTTGACAATACATTATATTTTAAAAATTAGATTAAAAAAAATAAATAAATAAAATAAAAATAAAAAATTAGATCAGTTGGACCTACATCATCAACCTGATAATAGTTCTTTCGAAATCTAAAAAAAATAACAATAATAAAAAGAAACTTAAAAAGTGAAGAAATTAGGGTCTAATGGTTTTTTCAAACCTCTAATTGGTGTTTGAAACAAAGACCTTAGATTTTAACTCCAGTGACTTAGATTTGATGACTTGTGGGCCTGAGGATACTATTTTAACGTTGAGATACGGTTTCCTGGTATGGGAGCAATTTTTTTTTTTTTTTGGTGACACCATGCTAGATGGCTCGTTTTAGTTAATGTAGAAGTCAGGCTCATTTTTCTGTTCATTGAGTGAAAAGTGAACTCCTTTGTCAATTTGTGTCTTCCTGTTGGGTCCTGTAGAAAGGCAGTGACGTTCCCAGATCTTGGACATTTATTTGGATGGGTAAAAACTAGCTAGATTTAATTTACTTAAAGTTGTTCTCTTAGGGGCTGGCCTTTTTGATTTGAATTTTATCTTGGTTTGTAGTAGAGTAGTGCTTCTTGCTTTCAGTTTTAATGTCTTTATCTACAAATCACCCTAGACGTTTCGGCGTAAATCCGGTTTCTCCTGCACGGGAACGCACCCTGTAAACGGTGCTGCAGCCTGAGTGAATAGAAGCAGCACATCTTTTGAACGTGGAGACCTAGGTTTGTGGGTTTTCTAAAAAAATCTCTGTAACTTCGCAAGAGCGTTTAAATTTTGTAGATCACTATAAAGTAAAACAAGCAGAGAGTGAGAAAATGTGGAGGAAAAACCAAGCAGCCTCTGCCCTTTTTTTTGTTTTGTTTTTGACATTGAAGGTCAAGTTTGTTAAATAATGAGGCTACATACACACGTTTTTCTACAGGTCAGGATTATTTTTTGGCCCGTTGAAATTTAAACAAAATCAAGTGATTGATTTATAGAACATTTTAGTTAGGAAGGAACTCAAAACCTATGGTGTGGTCCGACTGCATCTTGTAAGGGAAACTGAGACAAGAAGGACGAGCGTTTATTCAGCACACAGAAGAGTGATCACCTGCATTTTCTTTCCTTGAATACTTGGAAAGGAGTTTTAATTAGCCCACGGAATTCATTTGGAATCTTACAGTTTTGCTGATCATAGCAGACTTGGAGCTCTCTTAAATCATTGGGCACTTGGGAAACACAGAATTTTCCATTAGATGCTCCGATAGACATGGCTCAGGTTACTCACTCCAGATTCCGCAGTGGAGTTAGAATCCACTTCATGACCCAGGAAGGGAGCATGTGTGCAGTGAGCAGGAGTCCTTTGGTCTTTTGAGGCTCACGTGAGTTGAAAAGCACCAGTGAATGGGAAGCTGGGGGTTGAAAGAAAATGAAATACATGGCTAGTCTGCTTTTCTAATTGAGAAGAGAAAGCAGGGTTCCCCTCGGTGGCTTAGTCAGTTAAGCATCCGACTTCAGCTTAGGTCATGATCTCACAGTTCATGGGTCCCAGCCCAGCAAGGGGCTCCGCACTGACGACGTAGAGCCTGCTGGGATTTTTCCTGTCCCCATCTCTACCCCTCCCACGCTCAAGCTTGCATTCCTCTCTCTCAAAATAAATGAAGAGAAAGCATACAGCTCTCGGTAATAATAAATAGACACAAGTATTCTGGTTCTCTCCTTATGAAGCAGAGAGACTCAGTAATTAATATTCCTGCCTGGACGGCTTTCTAAAGACTATTAGCCGGAACAGTCTTTAGAGTTCTTTTGTTTCTACACTGGGTACACACGGGTGAGCTCTTAAACTGACTTTACGCCCTGGGAAAATGGAACTAGGGGTGGGCCGAGCCGAGGGGCCTGGAGTTCTTGACTCTCCGCTGCATCGTGTGAGCCCTGGGGACTGAGGAAATGAGCTTCTTAGCACCCCCGTCCACATATACACGTACTCTTCCTTTCTGCTGCGGGAAGTCCCTCTGCCTTTGCTCTACCTCCTGTCGAGGCTCCTAAAAGCCCCTCTGCCCCCCTCTCCCCATTATGCCTCCCTTACCTGTGTCTCTGGTGTCCTCTCCTCCCCCCCCCCCCCCGCAGTCTCTCATGAGCCCACGAAGGTCACCTTTCGGGAGGCAGATCTCCTCGCACCCGGCCCACACCCGCACCGCTTCCTTCCCTTCCCCAGTGGCTGTCTGGTACCTTCGGCCCGCCTGGCGCTGTCCCTGTCTTCCCTCCTCTCCTACCCGCTTCCTGGCTTCCTCCCCGACTCGCTGGAAGTGCTCTCCAGGCTCGCCAGTGCTCTTCCCATTCCGCAGGCACGCGCCGAGCGCCTAGTATGTGCCAGCTCGGATGTCTGCATTTCCTCCTTCCACCTCCCGTTGGGCTGTGACACACCTCACCTTTCATCTACATTGCCACACTTCTGGGTCCTGCGTCCTGCTTGATGCAGCACCCTCACTCCTGAGTGCAGATCGGGGCAGAATGAGGTGCAGGCCTCAGGGCACGGGGTCGTCCACCCATGACCCCTCGTGGATGTTCGTCTGACCGACTGTGCCTGGAGTGGCCCGGCCGCACCACACTAGGGGTTTCACCTCCCCAAACACTCCTTCCCTCTGGTTGCTCTCACCAGGCTCCCGTGTGTCACAGCCTGCTTCCGAAAACTCTCCCTCCACCTGCCAGGCCAGTTCAGACACCATTCAGTTCAGGGAGCCCCTCCTGGTTCCTCTGCACCTGCCACTAGGTCCCCATCGCCGCAGTAGTGTGACGGTAGGATTGTCAGCAGTGGCCATGGGTGGTTTTCACCGTTTAGCCACGCTGAACATTTGGGTACCTGTCCTTATAAAGTTAGTATGAACCAGGGCACCTGGTGGCTCAGCCAGTTAAGCATCTGACTTTGGCTCAGGTCTTGATCTTGAGGTCCGTGAGTTCAAGGCCTTCATTGGATTCTGTGCCAATAGCTCAGAGCCTGGAGCCTATTTCAGATTCTGTGTCTCCCTCGCTCTGTGCCCCTCACTCACTCATGTTCTTTCTACTCTCTATCAAAAATAAACATAAAAAAGTTGGTATAAACCATGTCTTCACACAGGGTTTTTAAAAGGGTCTAGAAATCACAGCTATGTTTGGCTCCCCCACCCTTTTTCAGTATCTTGTGTGACCCATTTTAAAAGATCTTTTACTTTTAATCAGAATAGTGTCACCTTTGCTATTGTAGTGTGAAGTAAAATTTGAGTTGGAAACTTGCCTTACCACAAACTGATTCTAGTTCTTGCCTTAATTTTCAGACAGTACCTGTAACGAAAAACAGTAAAGAAAACAGACTAAGAGGAAACAGAGTGTTCTGCGTGGTGGGTTTCTCATCTAGCATAGCAGCGGACCCGTTAAATACCCATGACCTTCCCAGAGGCACGACAGCCGCATGAGTGGGCTGCCCCCTCTAGGTTAGGAGAGGCCTTGCTAAATGTAAGAAAACAATTCTTGGTTTTGAATCGTATTTGACTTCTGACGTCTTTAAGTAAGTTTAACCGCTGCTGCTGACGGTACCATCGGACTCCATTCAGCTCGTTTTGTAATGCTTTCAGGTTTGTGTTTTTTTGTAGAAGACAGCTTGCCTTTTACTGTCTGTGGGCTGTGGGCTATGTGACCTGCTCAGTAGCTCCATATGACCACTGGACCATGATGATTCTTGCTTTCAGTGTCATTCATAATGGTCTCTCGTGGACATTGCTTTCCTAGCTCTTTTCAGATACATTCACATGCCTACTGTTAGGTGTAACTTTTGATCACAAATGGATAAACTAGTATTCTGAAAATCACTTTTAAAGTTTCATCTGGAAGCATTATTTATACATTTATTTTTGTAATGAAATACATCATAACCACATTGCAAGAATGTGATAGTAAAGGGTGGGAAAGAAATAAGCAACTGTAATCTCTCCCTTCAAATACAACTGCCATGGCCAGTTTTTCTCCAGTCTTTTTTCCTCAGGTGTAGATTTTACATAGCTGTATGTAGACTTTTCAAAAACCAATGACTTTGTGTAAGGGAGCATGGGTTAGTTGTATTAAATGGCTAAGTTAAAAAAACAAAAGCACACACTGGATCATTAATTATTAGAATTCTTTCTCGGATACCGATTCTTTTCAGTACAGTATCGTGTTGAGTTGCGAATGGAGGAAGGGCACTGCTTGTCATTTATTTGAAATGCAGCATTTAAATTGTAAAATACCAGAATTCTGAAATGGATTCTTACCATTGCCTTCCCTTCTGAGAACCGTAGTTCTTAGGGATCTCTGACTAGCTTCTTCAAGACGACTGCGACATCAGGTCATGTTCGCTACATTAGTAAAACTTAGGCCCGCTGGTGCACATTGGCCCCCAGGCGTCTCCAGCTGCAGAAATGCTACTGTAACTTAGAAGAAGTGTGTGGTAGTCATTCAGGGTATGTGCTCTGCATTCAGAGAATACCAAATACCACTTGTGTCTGTGAGAGCGTAACCACGGATCTGTCACAGACATTTTGAGACTTGTGCCCAGAAGCCATTTGATTTGTTAATGATATCTGTACCCTGTACCAGTGATTGGTACTTTGACTCGGAGGCTGAGAACTTCCTCCTTTGATGATTGGACATTATCGGAAAGAATGATAAAATCTGCAGGTAGAGAAGACGCGGAAAGGAAGTAAGATCTGGGTGAGGGGGGGCGCGGTCAGAAGGCCGCACGTGCATCTGGACCCTGCCACTAGCAGGAATGTGATGGGGCTAGGAACCCCACTCCCCCTCGCGTGGCAGTCGTGAGGAGAGAGCGAGGTCTCTAGGTGGCTGCACCTTTTGAGGGGGTAAAGCCCGCTGGCCGGCTGTGCCGGCCCTCCTCAAACCTAACAGCGAGAATTGTGTTAAATAGGGCACTAAGCTAAACCCCGGCGACGCTCTCCAACATGACAGCCTAATCGTGCTCCTGTTTCTCCTTCCTCCCAGTCTTCCAGCAGCGACAGCGGCGGGAGCAGCAGCGGCAGCAGCATCCACAGCCCGGACAGAGCGAGCGGGCCCGAGAGCAGCTTGAGCCACATGGGCGCCGGGTCCGGCCCGAACACCCCCCAGCCCGTTCCCGAGCAGTCCGCGCTGTGCCAAGGCCCTTACTTCCACATCAACCAGACCCTGAAGGAGGCCCACTTCCAGAGCCTGCAGCACCGAGGACGGCCTCTGACATGATGTGTCGGCAGTTTCTTGCCTTCTGTGAAGGGACAGCGCTGTGCAGATTTGATATTTCAACCTACGGTGTTTTAAAAAATTGCACAAAAATACGCCTGTTGGCTTTTCAGTCTATATTTGAAGTAACAGGTTGACAGGCACTTGTTTACTTGTGGTTTTGCTGCACTATTGCAATTTCAAAGGGGCTTCGAAGCAATTTTTTATAGGATTCTTTTGAGGGTGGGTATCACATCCGTGCCGAGGGAATGGCATGAGGAAGTGTCATCTGCGTGTCAAATCCATAGTCTGTCCAGTTCAGATTAGTTTCCAAATCTGTCAATTAGAAACGCTACTTTATGTAAAAAGGCCTTTTAACAATGTGGGATCTTCAAGTTTTTAAATTCAATAAATCAGCGAAGAGTATCTAGTTTCCATGGAAAAAAAACCCTAAGTTTTTTCCCCCAAAATTTAGAAAGCTTGATTCAGTCTTGCACTGAAATTAACGGCCATACTACCTCTTAGTATGTAGATGTCCTGTTGAAAGCGCTCCGTCCTTTCTAGCAGGAGAACAATCAGATCCGAGTCAGACCGCAGAAGCGAAGCACCCTTGCTAATCACCGTCTTCTCTCTTTGTTATATATTTGTATTTCCAGAGAGAATCTCTTTCAGACTTGTATACCCAGATAACTTCTGCTACTGTTACTCCTCCAGAGCCTCCGTCTCAGACTTAGTAGGACACATTGCACAGACCTGGTAGTCCAGAAGTACATAACCGATGACTTCTGTCTCAGCCACAGACCGGTCCTGTCAGCAGCCTCCGTGCTCTCACTGGGAGTGGCCTTGGGGGTCCAGGAGCAAGGCGCTGCTGCACGCGGACCAGGCGTGAGCGCTCTGAACTGCTTTCGGACGTCACCAGTATCGTGACGCCGCGGATAAGGCTTCGCTTTACGCTTAACATAACCCCTAACAGTAATCCGGGAGCCACATTCCACCGCCAGAACTGGAAAGACTCGTGTGGCTTAGAAATAAATGAGCAGAGGCACCGTTAGAAGAAGTGATGTAGTATTTATTTAGAGAGAGATGGGTATGCTCCCGTGTTATTTGGTCATGCTAGAGAGCCAGCCTAGCTTGAATAATGAAGGCGTAGACGTGTCTTCCTCCTCACTGACCAGCTGTCTGAACAAGGAGCCAGGGTGCGTTGGGTCACTTGCTTGGGAGAGGGCCGGGGGGCCAACCTGCCATGCATGTAGAGGAAAGTGCCTTAGAGTCTCCCCAGACCCGCCCGCCTGCCCCCCCTGCACTGGGAGCCCACACAGCACACACGAGCAGACCTCAGAAGCACCAGTGCTCTAGGAAGGGGCCTTTGCTCTTGTCCAGATCTGCAGAGGCTACAGGGGACACAACGCGATTTTATCATGTGGCAGAACTGACACTTGAAGGGGAGGGCTCTTCCTGGGAAAAGGGTAAAGACACGCGCCTCCTTTCCCCGGCCGGGCCTCTCCTTCGGACGGCACGTACAGGTCAGGTACTTGAAGGGGAGGGTCGGGCAGAGGCCCGTGCTCGTGGCGGGGCCGGTCTGTGCAGGGACCTGTTGCCGCCACTACCCTCTCCCATGTGTGACAACCAGATGTGTGATGAGGATCTGGGTCCTAATGGGTTTGCCGGCAGGGAAGATGGAAAGGCTGCGTTGCTAAGACTTTGTCTAACAAGAAAGCAAACAGAACTAAAGGCTGTAAGAAGACAGGCTGTTTGGGCTCAAACATGTACACAGCACAACTCAGAAATACCCAGGAGGACTCCTGCGGGCTTAATGGATGGCAGCCGACTGAAACGAAACGTGTATCAACAAGAAAACGTCAACCTCCAGAAAGCAACTTCCCTTTTATTTCCCACCCAACCGAAAGAAATGGAAGATGAAACCACCACCAGAACAAAAACGTCTCTTTTCCACATAAGTGCAGTCCTAGCGCTGGGTTAGCAGTGACCTCGCTCGCCCTACAAGGAGCAGTCTCCGTCCTGTCCTGCCTGTTTCCCACAGCCTGGGCAGCCCGAGAGGCCGCTTCTGTCACGAGGCTGCGTGACAGTGTAAACGGGCACCTTCTCAAACTTCTGTCAGGGCACCTTCTCAAACTTCTGTCAGCTCGAGCTAGTGAACCTTGTACTCTCTGTCGCGCCGCCATTAAAAGCAGCATTAGTGCACATTGTCCTTCAGTTCTTTACCGATGTTTGCGGGGGAGCTGACTGGGTGGTCTGGCGGGAGGAGGGGGCAGGATCACCGTGAACCCCTGGTCCTCGCACTAACCTGTGTTTTTGTTTCAATGCTTCTGCCGGTCGGTTTGGCCTTCCGGGTGCTTGTCATGCTCAGCGGAAGAAGTCCGAACCTTCGAAACAGGACGAGGGAATGTCAGTGGCTGGAACGGGAAGCTTCGGGGCCCGGCAAAAGCATCTTAGAACCATTACCTGATCTGACTCGATGCCAAGGGCAGGATGTTATGGGGTTCTTGGGAGTTGAAGGTGTTGCTCCTGGGAGTGAACTGATTATCTGTGCCAGTGACCAACCCAAAGAGAACCTGGCAGACGAGAAACGGAGCAGAGGAACACGCTGGGTTTGTACTGTCCCGTTGAAAAAACCCCTTCCCTGGCCTAGGAATCAGGCTCTACTTTGTTTCTCCATCCTTTTGAGGAATATTCTTTTCAGTGTGTGAGTGCTTCAGAATTCCCTTTTTCACTGCCCACGGGTCAGAACCTCAGGTCACCTGGCTCTTTCATTTCATTCCTCTTCCTGAGGCCCTGACCTTAATAAAACCGTAATAATCCTGATCTCCACTTCCAGGGGTCAATCATGGTTGCCTCAGAGGTGAGACTTTTATCTAATCCTCTTCCGGCCCTTGCGGCTTGGGCCCCCACCCTCCAGAACAGCCCCTACTTAAGGATTAAGTGCAGGAGCAGGCTTGCGTGGGGACCGGAGCCTGTGCGTTTCTCGCGTGACTTACGGAAGTCCGCTGCACCAGCCGAGTGAGGTTGCTGTTGAGGTGCGGTGTGAAAACGTCCAGGTCAAATGGGTCAATGAGGGTTTCCAGATAGTCGGCCACTTTCCCAACTCTGAAAAAAATTATGATTTCCTTTGCCACATTTTCGGGGTCCTGCTGAGATGTCTGCGTGGATTCCACTCTATCCCCGCAGCGAGGGGCAGCGCCGCGGGCTCGAATTCTGCCCCAGAGCTGGCTGGCGGACTCAGGAGAGGGAGGAATGAGATTCCACGTACCCCACTTGATGGTGGCACTTACCCAACAGGTGGCCACTCTATCTAGCTGGTGATGCGAGCACTTCCTGTTTAAGCCAAACACAACTAACGCACGCGCACGCCGCACACGGAGAGGCTGCCCCTTGGTGGCTTTCTGGGACGGGGCTGTGTGCACTTGGGAGGGCCGGCGGCGGGAGCCTACCTGGAGTCCTGCTTGCCACGGCCACTCTTCACCTCCTCCCCCCTGGCTGTCAGCACAATGCCGAGGTAGCGCAAGTCATAGAGCAGCTGCAGGGCCCGGTTCTGGGTCACTGGGAATGCACCTTCTTTCTGCAAGTGAATTTCCGCCCCACCCGTTAAGGGAGGCTTGTAAAATAAGCAAGGCAAACAGCTTCATGTCTTGGTCGAGTTACAGCTTATTCCAGAAGCAGCAGCATCTATATGCATAAGGGCAGTTCAACCTCACAATGACAACAGAAGTAATAGGTTATGTTTGAGAGTTGGTCTTAAACCAAACTAAAAACCTGGAAGGCCGTGGGGGCTGCAGACTGCCCTTTAAAAGGGCAAAAAGCTCCTAGCATGAAGGAGCACCCTGAGCAGGCTCCGGAGAGGAGGCTTCGCTGAACCCTCCCCCAGGTCAGGAGCTGGCCCTGTCTTTGAAATGTCACTAACGGGGCTGGGACACCCACCAAGGGCAGAGCGCTTTGGAAGAGGGCAGCGGGGCAGAGGGCTGGGAGAGAGGAGCTCCTGGAGGCCAGTGCCTCTGTGTGCCACATGCTGTGCTGGGCATGGTCCCCCCCCTACCCCCAAGCTGTTTTCTGAGTGCCCGCGCTGGACTCTGGAGAAACAGAAACAGCCTCCCAAGTTGCCCCAAGCCACAGCTAGGACTGGGCAACGCGGGGGTCGGAAACCAGGCCTGTTTTCTTTCCCGCTGAACTGCCTTTTCATGAACACCAGCTCGATCCTTGAGAAGGGGTGTGAGGAACTCCCAGCGCAGGAAGCCACCATCGCTGAGCGGCGTAAACACTTGACATCCTTGGTGGGAACTGCCCACGCCCAACATCAAGCTAAGGTTTTTATTTCTGGTTTTAGTGGGGAAAAAACGCAAACACCGACCTTCACCTGTTTCTCTTCTGAAAGCTTCTCATAGGCAGCCACCACTTGGACCATGCAGCTTTTCAACATCTCCTGCAGGGTCACCTTTGGCAAAGCGTGGCCTCCAACCCGGTTAATTTCTTGGCAGAGGCTAAAGAGGAAGGACTGGACGTACCAGGATGGCTAAAATGACAAAGGGACGCTGAGTCACCAAGTTGTGCCAATTGGTAAAAGCGGGTCTGTTTATCCTTACTAGGCTCACGTGGCTGGACCTTGACCCTCCATCAGCCCCCCTCACAGCAAGCCAGGTAACAGAGACAAGTGACAATCGCTGCCATTCCCATGGTGGCCGGGGGCTTGGCCCGGCAGGTTGGCAAGTGCTTTACGCTGTTTTCACTGAGCAGAGCCCGGAACATGCAAGGAAAGGATCGTTAACCAACTGACCTCTCGAACAGTCTGCTACCTACTTGGCCCTCGGTCCACTCCCCCCGTGATGGAGAGTTACAAACACCACTTCCAGCTCTTCCTCTCCCGGGCCACAGGGGCTGTAACGGGGGCGCCCGCTCACCTGTGTAGGGAGTCGGATGGTGGACGTGACGCTGCCGCCAGACTCCACCTCCTCCTGGATGTCTAGCTCATCCCAGCTGGTGGCGGTGGCCAGGATGGAGCCGGCATCGTCCCGGAGCAATGACTGGGTGAATCCATGAGCCAAAACCTGGTGATAAAAGGTGAAAATCCAACCGGCCACTGAGCCGCTCTACAGAGTGTTTCTCGCCAGCAGGGCAATCTTGAGGCCGGCTTCCACCGCTCAGATCACGTGTGCAGTGCTGAGTGGGAAGGTCCCTCTTCTCGGGCTAATTCCGCACGCCAGTCACGGGAGTTCTGTCATAACCACTCCACAGATGTCGGGGGCCACCCCTTAGGACACCAGCAGAGACCACAGGGAAAATGATACTCGGGGGGCACCTGGGTGGCTCAGTCGTTGAGCGGCCAACTTCGGCTCAGGTCGTGACCCCATGGTTCGTGGGTTGGAGCCCCGCATCGGGCTCTGTGCTGACAGCTAGCCCAGAACCTGGAGCCTGTCTTCAGATTCTGTCTCCCTCTTTTTCTGACCCTCCCCTGCTCACACTGTCTCTCTCTCAAAAATAAAACATTAAAAAAAAATCTTTAAAAAATGATACTCGGGTTGAAGAGCAGGAAACACAGACCCTTGCTCAAGAGGTCTTTCTTTCATTCTTATCAGGCGGCAGGAGAAAAAGCCAGTATTTCTGTCTCTAAAATCTAGACTAAGAATGTGAGCGGGAGAATGTTCACGTTTGAGCCGCCTCGCTGTCACAGAGAAGTCAAAGGAACTACATGAAAGGAGCATTGCTCTTCCCTTGCTGCGAACCGCCCTCGCTGAGGCCAGCCGGCCCCGAGCGTACCCGAAGGGAGACGACCCGGGGGTCACACAGGGAGAACACGCCTACGGGCTGTCACTCACCTTCACGACCGCGGAGCTCCACACACGGTAGCCCGTCACGCTCTGCTGCAGGAGCAGCTCAGTGACCTCCTGCCACTTGGCCTGCGTGGGAAGCACTTCCTGGGGTTTCCCCTTTCCCTGCTTTTTCAGAGCCCTGGGGTCCCTTGCTGGTTTCTCGGAGCTCCCGGCCTTCCCCAAGATGCACTGTTTCAGATGGGGACACAACTCTGCCAGCGACTGGCAGAGTCTGGCCATGAAAAGGACCGCGTGCAGCTGGACACTGTTGAGGACGTCCCGCTGCCCCTGCACCGCCTGCTCGATGCTGCGCAGCTCTGCCCCGATGCAGTCCGTGACACGTGCAATGCACGCTGCCGACTGAGCCCGCAGCAGCTCCTGCACGGCCCCGGCGTCCGCGTACCTGTCAAAGGTGCGGCTCTTGGCTTGCGCAGGGGGGACATCCTTGGGCAGTGACGGGTCTGCACAGGGAAGGTAAGCCAGGAGGTCGTCCAGCTGAGCCTGCAGTTTCGAATCCAGGGCAGAGCAGAAGTTCTGGACGCAGGGGCTGACGGCCAGCGCCTTCATGGAGAGCCCGCTGCCAGCACACTGCCCCCGGTGCGCCACGCTGACCCAGGCGGTGTCGGGAGTCAGGTCCTGGGGACTCTCGGACCAGAGGAAGAGAGCCATGTTGTGCTCCAGGTGGATGTGCTTGTTTGCAGCGGAGGTGCCGGGGTTGCTCTCGAGCTCCTGCAGGGCTGACACGAGGAGCTCCTTGCAGCCGGTGGAGATGGAGTCGAAGCCTTCTTTCGTCAGGGTCTGGAAGAGAGCGAGAGCAGCATTCCAGCTGCGACCTGTCAGGAGATCCCAAAGCCCCAGCACCGCTGGCACTCCATCGGGGCACTCTGCGCGGTCTCCGGTACAGTCAGATCGCATGGTGGTGGCAGAGGTCAGGGTCATTGCTGATGGCGTGGACACACTCCCGACCCCCCGACGGAGGCCCCGTCTCTTTCTGTGCCAGAGGCTGGATCTCTGCTCATTTCTGTGGTTCGTGAGCCAGAAGAGCCACCCGAGTCAGTCAGCAGAGAGAAAAGACTCCGGGAGGGACAGACTCCCAGGGACGGGCCAGCTGTCTTGTGATGTCCTCACCTGTAGCCGCTCCAGGAACAGCTGCTGCATCAGATCCTCCCAGAACAAGAGCGGCTTCTCCAGGAGCCGGTGACATACGCCATCCCAGCTGTGCCCGGAGGCCTCGCTGGTCAGCAGCTCCCACACGGCGTCCCGGGTCCCCGCGAGGCCCTTCATGCTCTTCACGTACGACAGCAGGCTGGTGATCCCGTTTTTAATGTCTTCGTTGCACCTGCAGCGGAATCCTTTTTCTTGCACTTTATTAGATTCACGGTTTTCACACCGTTTTTACGAGAAAGGGCAGGACTCCATTTGAAAGCCTCTTACTTGGGCCCCCATATATATATATATATATATGTGTGTATACATCTATCTATATATATATATATATACACACATCTCAGAGTATTCATAAATATATTCAAGACAGCATTTCTGGCTAGATGGGGGATGGGGCCTCTCCCACCTCCCGGAGCAATCTATCCGGAAGGAAGCCTACCGCCCATCAAAATGGCTTCAGAAACCACTGCACTGAATTAAAGCTTAGGAGGGGCAGGACCCTTACACAGAGAGAATTTAACATCCTGTAGTACTATTTTGAAAGGGGAATCCCTTCTTGGTTCTCCGTAGCGAGGGCTGACCCTCCCCGAGGGTGGTGACAGGTGTGCGGGGTGAGCAACTGGTGTGACAGGCAGCACGCAGAGCATCCTCTAGAAGACCCGGCCTCCCCCGCATTCCTCAGTGGCCTCACTGGCCCTCCTGCAGCCACGTGAGCGGCTCCTGCCAGCCTCGGGAAAGTTCTGGCTGCTTACATGTGGATCCACTTCTGCAGTGTGTCCTTCAGGTGCTCCTGGCTGATGGGCTGCGCCAGGGTCCGGAGAGCCGGCTGGAACCCAGTGACGGATGCCGGCAGGTGTCTGGACCAGCTGCACAGCTTCACCTCCTCTTGCAGGACGCCGGCGCCCTTCCCTGAGAGAAGGCCAAGCGACACGTCATCGGGGCCATCCTTTGGCAGGCATGTTTCAAAATGGACCTAGAAGGAACTTGCAAAAATCATCTCGTCTTCCTTTGGGCAGGTCAGGCCAGGCCCCTGAAACTGGGGTGAGGGGGGCAGAAAGTACAGAACATACGTTCCTCAGGGAGCTGGCAGCTTCCTGCCAACATGGGCGCCATGTCGGTGGAGAAGGCGAAGGGCAGAGAGGAAGCGGGGAGCGGGGCAGGGGGAAGAAGCAGTGCTGAGCGCTGGGCAGCCCTCCGCGTCCTGGAGGCGGAACCCACGTTGTCACAAAATAAAAGTGATCGTTTCCCCTTCCCCAGCATCCTCTAGCCAACCCGGAAGAGCTAAGAGTCGAAGACCACTCATCTTGATGAGCGGTTTGCAGCTCCTTAGCGGTGACCTCTCAAGATGGACACCTGCATCTGTGGGAGACCCTGGGAGGCTCCTTCACCATACTCTGCACAAACAGCCTCCAGAGCTGGAGACACAGGGGTCCTTCTAAGGTGCCCTGTCCTTGGACTCCAAAGCCTTGACGTATTAGCGCATACTCACCTTTCATGGGAGGGAAAAGGATGAAATGGAAGCACCTAGAGGGAAGCCAAGGCATAAGGAGGTGGCACCCTGGCTGGAAGATTAAGCACGCCCAAGAAGTTGACCAGAGGGCTGTCCCCACTTTCTACTTGTTTCCCTTCTACCCTTGGCTGTGTCTCCTCCGCCTGACCTCTGAGTCCTGGAGTCCCCCGAGGCACAGTCCTCTGTCATCCTCTCTTCCTGCTGACGTCCCCTATCCCCACGGCCTCAGACAGCAGCCACAGGCACAGATGTGTGTCTCTGGCCGGACCTCCTACTGTCCTGTTCTGGACCCACAGCCGCCTGCCCACTCCGCATTCCCATTCCAAGGGCTCAGGGATCTCCAAGGCAGTATTTTCAAGACAGAACTCATCATCAGCCCTCTCAAGCAGCTCCTTTCCTCGTAAACTTGGACGCCTCCTTTCCACACCCCCCACAGCCAAGCTACCAAACCCCCCTGCTAAACAGATGTCCAAACTGTCCAGTTAGCCGCCCTGGTCTGCTGCCTAGGTCATGAGGACAGCCTCCCAGGTAAGCTGTCCCTGTCCACTCCAGGCCCCATGAAGAGCCACTGCCACATATGAGCCAAATGCATTTAATTCCAATTAGGATAAAGGCTATCAAATAAAAGCACAGGATGTATGGGAACATATAACAGGAGGAGGAACAAGCCTGGGAGGTCTTAGAGGGCTCTCCATTGTTCTCTGGAAAAAGTGCAAACTCCCCAGCCTGGTCCACGCAGCTCTCCATTATCTGGTCACTTCTGACAGACAGGCCACATGCTACTCTTCACCCCACCCCATACCCCTTAGCCTCCCCCGCTTGCTTTTAGTCTCTCACATAGCCTCATACCTCCCTTGCCTCAGGACCTTTGCACATCCCATCCCCTTGGCCTGGAACTCTTCCTTGCCTCCCTCACCTGACTAATGCTTGCTGAGCTTTCAGATTTTAGTGTAAATATCGCTCTCCAAGGAAAGCATCATTCGTGAGGTCCCTCCCAAGTCAGCTTGTACTTTGCCTTCCTGACAGTGGCCGATGTGGCTATTCGACAGATGTGTGTGTATCTGTGAGTTCAGGCTCTGCCTCTACCGCTAGGCTGTGACCGCCATGAAGGTGGGGCCCGCATCTGTCCCGCACACGGCTCTATCCCCAGAGCACCACAGGGTCAGGCCGAGGGAACACCTGGCTCAGCAGGTAAGAGCTGAATCTGGGAACGAGCGGAGAATGAATCTGAAAATGAGAAAGGTTGGCTGGGAGCTCACCGGGGGGATGCTGGCCTGTGATGGTCGCTAGAGTTGAGAAGAGCAGGCCGCACGGCAGGGACGGGTCTGGCAGCTGCCCTTCCGGTGACGTGTAGAAAAGAGCATGAGCTTGGTTCAGCGTGGTGGCCAGCAGCTCCACCAACGAGCAAATCTGAGTCTTGATGCCAGAACCTGCGAGAAGAAACCATCCTCCGGTAACCAGTTCCTGTGGTGAGATTACAAACACGCAACACCCTGGACGCGCCGGCCTCCCTGAGCTCAGCCTTCCCCATGCCGTCGTTTAAGGACTGCACGTTGGAAAGAAGCCGAGCCCACCGTGCTGTGGCTGGTTGAGAAGTTTCTGAATGGCTGCCTTTCGGGCCAACAGGAAGTCTGTGAGGGCTTGGCGAGGGGAGCTCTCTTCCAAGAGCATTATGGAGCACAGGGCCTCGGCCACAGCCTGGTCAGACACGGCGTGGCATTTGAGCAGCTGCTTGCTTTCATGCAGAATAGTCGACCTAGAAGGAGGAGGACCAAGGTCAACGGGGAAGTCTTTACATCTTGGGAGGAAGAACCATGGTACATATTCCGCAAACCGGCGGCAGCGGAAGCGTGGCCATCCCCGGAGGCGGTGCCGATGCCGGCTGCACTTACCGGAAGTGGCTGGCCGCTGCCACCTGCCGGATGAGTATGGGGAATCGCAAGAGGACGGGGCTGTATCGAGAGCCAGAAGAGTCCAGCTGGAGCAGGCCGTGCAGGTGACCGCAGAGCAGGTACAGCTGCGTGGCGTGCAAGTACTGAGAGGCCTCCATGGAGCTCCAGATCTTCTCGGGAATTTCCAAGAGGAGCTTGATCTGGGCAGCCATGCTGTAGAACTTCTCCTGGGACGGCTGCTGGGGCTGCAGGGAGAGACGCAGGAATCCACGTCAGGAGAGCAAACAAATAAACGCAAGGTCGGCGGCTGGCAGGCTGGAGGGGAAGCGCGGAGCGGACTGCAGGGCCGGAGCTCTTGTTAAACCTGACGCCTCTCGGCAAGGCTTTGAGTCTAGGGTGACAATCACTGGGGGCGCCTGGGTGGCTCAGTTGGTTGAGCGGCCGACTTCAGCTCGGGTCATGATCTCGCTGTTTGTGGGTTCGAGCCCCGCGTCGGGCTCTGTGCTGACAGCTCAGAGCCTGGAGCCTGCTTTGGAGTCTGTGTCCCCTTCACTCTCTGCCCCTCCCCTGCTCATGCTCTCTCTGTCTCTCAAAATAAATAAACGTTAAAAAAAAAAAGAATCACTGGAGACCATCACACTGGCTTTTCCTCCCAGCCGGGTATGCCTTCGCCCAGTCTCTTGGAGTGGCGGCCTCGGTCTGGTCATCTCGTGGTCTGGTGGTCAGCGAGCCAGGAGCCCTGCGGACCACTGACCGAGTGACCTTCTCCTTCCCTTTCCTGACGTTCCGCCTTCCCTTGTTGGCTCCTGCTTCTTTGAGAGCTTGACACACTTCTCGGCCGGCTGCTCTTTCCCGCCCCTCCGCCTGGTGCAGTCCTCACTGCCTCTGCCCACCTCAGCCCGTCCTCCCACTCCAGGACTCTCTGCCCCGAAGCATCGCCTCTAGGCAGAGCACCGCTTCTTCGTCTTTCTCGGTCCTCACCACTCTCCTGCGTCCCAGGGGCGCCTCTGCTGTCACTGCCTGCTAAGTGTCACTGCCATTCCGTAATCAGTATGTTCAAAATGAAATTCACTGCCTTCGCAAAAATCTCAGTCATCTGACCTCCGTAGGTATCTTCGCATACCACCCCCTGCTCCCACGTTCCCAGGACATGCTCGTCCTTCCGATGGTTCTGCTGAGGTCTCTCCTACTAGGTTCCAGTTACTACTTCCAAGGCTCTAATGCAGGTCCTTACCGTCTCACACTCAGATCAACCCAAGCCCATTTCACTTCTCTACCGCCTCCAATCTATCCTTTACCTCTGCCTTCAGATTAACCTCCTTCAGAGGGTATTTAGATGCTATTTTTGCTCAGTTCCAAAAGGCTCCTCACTGTTTAGTAACTTGGCCTGCGTGGTCAAGGATTTCCTGTCCTTCCAACTGCTTTCTTCCAGGGACCCTTCAATCCATTGGTTGTCATGTAAGGGTAAGGGAGGGAATTCATCCTCTAGGAAAGTTCTGGAAACAGTTTTGATTATCAGAAAGAAGAGGGGTCCTGCTGGTGTCCAGTGGATCGAGGCCAGGGATGCTTATAAATAGCCTACAATGTACAAGACAGCCTCTAAAACAAAGAATGATCCAGTCCCAAATGTCCACCACACCAAGGCTGAGAACCCCTGCTTTAATCAAACTGATTACCTGTTTTTAATTGTCTTTTCATACTCCAGGCCCACACTCCAAACCTCACCCATCATGACAGCCTCTCCTTACCGAGAAACACTCAAGCCTGAAGTGACTTCCTGCGGAAACCTTATGGTAAATGTACGTAATTATTTTGGAATCAATCACACATTATCCTAAAATGTTTTCTATTGCTACGCTGAAGTACTTATATTTTTCTCACCAACTTTCCATGGAGTTAATTCCTTGACTAGTTTGGAAATTCCATCAGAGCAGGAATTGGGGGGGGGGGGGCTTCTGTTTCTTTGTGCCTCCAACACAGAAGGCACGCAAATATTTGTGAGTTTGAGACTCAATCAGAAATAATAACTATTAAAAAAACAAATACATTTCTAATGTGAGGCATGGTACAAGTTAGCTTTTTAATAAACCTGAAGCATGACCCCGTTCTAAGAAAGGCTGGCCACTAAAAGGAGGCATGTGTAAATGAACAGAGGAGAGGGATGAGGTCTCTCATTTCAAAAATTAGCCAAGTATTTCCAATCTTCTATGATTCTGTTGTGTGAGCCCTGCTTACTGACCTGGAGTCTTCAAAAACACAGGGTGTACTGAAAAGTTCCAAGCTGTAGCTAAATTGTACTTTTGTAACATGTACAAAATTTGTAAAGAACAAATTCCTTGTTTACTTTTCTGACCCTCCCTACCCCTTCCCTTCACTGTCATCCCTAAGTCAACATTCTTTAGGAACTCAAAATGCTCCTCCGCTATTAGACGGTATGTAGGGCTGAATTCTTCCGCATCAGGTCTAATCATGAGCATTTTGGGGGGAGAAACTGGGGAACTTGACTAGAATAACCTTCCTTCCCTAAAACGAAAATGTTTCGCTACTGAAAGATGAGATGGCGGCCCGTGCCGTCCTGCAGCCACTCCGGCAGCGGGTAGAACAGCTGTTTGGGATCCTGGAAGTTACTCTTGGGAGGGGGGTGGGGTCAAGACTGGGACGAGGAACATGAGGGGAAGGTGCAAACATAAGGGAGAGATGTGTTCTAGAATAATGTCAGGAAACGTTATACAGGTAAATGAATTGCTGTGTCGAGCGAGTAGACCGCTGGCGTTTTCTTCTAAAGCTGGAAGGGAGAGCCCAGCGAACCCACGAGGGCGGGGAGAGAATCTGGGCCCGGAAGTCAGGGAAGGTTCCTGAGCTGAATGACCAACCAGCAGCCCGCGCAGGTAGGACCCCGGCGTTCCCCCCACCAGGAAGCGGGGCCAGAAATTGGCAGCAGGCTCTTCCCTCCGCCGGAGAGGCTCGCGCGGAGGGGGCGGGGCAGGCCGGCGGCCCCGGGAGGGCTGGGGGCGGGTCTGCGGGGGGCGGGGCCCGGAGGTGTGGGGCTGACCTGCGGGTCCCGCGACGGTAGGGGGGCTGTCAAGCCGGCCTCGCGGAGACGGGCGCAGTACTGGTCGGTGGCCCTCACGGCGTCCACCAGCCCCTCGGCGCAGCGGCGCATCTGGCCGATGGTGTCGGCCGCCTCGATCAGGTCGCGGTACCGCTCTCCCACCATTTGCCGCAGCTCCTCTTTCTTGTGCTCGATCTCGGCCCGAACCTGGCGCTCCAGTCCGCGGATCTCCTCCGCTCCGTGTGTCTCGAAAAGCGCCGCGGGGTCGCGCAGATCCAGCCGCTTCAGCGCGGGGGAGGTGGCCGCGGCCGCCATGATGGACCCGTCAGCCTCCCGACAGGTCACTTCCGCCCGGAGGCCCGCCCGGCAGCCATCTTGGGTGGGGGCGGAAGCGCTTCCGCCCCGCTGCCCGCCATTCTTGTTCGGGGCCGCTCTTGCGGCCGAGGAGCGGGGCCGGAATGGGTGGTGGCTTGTTTTAAAGAGAGACGCTGCGGGTGGGTGGGCAGGTCCCTAGGGCCCACCGTCAGTCGGCGCGCTGGGACCCGCAGCCCCGCCCGGTGCAGGTGCACCCTCCGCGCATCTGACCTCTGCCCGGGCCGTGCGGCTGCTCTGTCTGCTCCGGGCGTCCGAGCCCCTCGGAAAGCCGCAGCCGCCCCGGGTCCCGGCACAACTTGACCGCTAGGTTCCCTGCGCTGCCTGCGGGCACCGGGCGTTATCTTACGGCGCCGTGGCCGAATGCAACGCCAGGAGTGGAGGAATTGGGATCCGTTCGTGTTCACCGGCGAGAGTAACTTCGCAGTTGCTCGGGACCGGCTTTTCTCGAAGGCGCGCGTCCGCTCGTTTGGCTTCTGTTTTTCTTTTGATGTCGATCAGTTCTTTGCGGCTTTGGGTTTTGTTTCAAGTCGGTGTTTAACCACGAAGGATGCACTGGCACTCGCGTGGGGGCGGAGGGTGGCGGGCGGAGGGGAAGGGGCGCAGCGCCTGGGGGTGCGGGCGGGGGGGGGGGGAGCCTGACGCTGAATCGGCTGTGATGAGCGGGGGAGAGGGGGGCCTGTTTCTTCTGAGTAGTTGCAAGATCCTTCATTTTAAAAGAACATTTATTATCGAAGAGTTCATACTCACACCGTCGCAGAGAAGGCCGTGCAATGTGCCCACCCGCCAGGTTTTACGCCTAACTCAGAGGATCAGCCGCCTCTGTATCTCCATTCACTTCCTCTCCCACGCGCTGCCTCCGTTATTTTGAGGCAAATGCCAGACAGCAAAGATTTCGATCTGTAAATTAAACCATTGGTGTTTATATCTCACAATAGCCCTATAACGTAGGAAATGTTCTCGTTTTACAGATGGGTAACTAGGAACCCCCAGAGGCAAATGGACTTAAGAGTCAAATTTTCAAAGCCTGTACACAAAACGAGGTAGTTTGATATACTACACATCAGCTCTGCAAAGTAGGTAGGGATAATATTTCTGTTCCATGCATAACCAAAAACCCGAAGAAGCTTACGCGCCCACTTCCGCTGCATGGCTGATGGACTCTGGCCCAGATTGTTGAATTCGCGGCATGTGCCCTCTCTGCTGGGTCCTGCAACTTTGCACAAACTCAAAACACTCAGTGGTAGTGGGTCTGCCCTTGGCTATCACAGTCGGTCACATTCTGTAGGGGACATTTTGTTGACATTGGCTGCCCAGCATCTGTGCAATGGCTTTTCCGTGTTTGGGGAAGCCACCTCTAGGGGGCAAGGTCTTTTCCAAGGACCCCTTACAGCTGTGGTGTAAGCCTGGGGGCCTGGGATTGGGTCATCAGACAGCTGCTGGAGACTTTCAGTGGAGAGCTGGTGATGTCAAGAGGCAGCAGGGAAAGTGGGGATTTCATTCTGGGGGTGGTAGAGGGGCCTCTTGGGCAACATCCACTCTGCAGGGGCAGCAGGGGCATTGCGTCCAGCCGGGGCTCCCAGCTGCCCGTGTAGCGCTGGTGCTGGTGGCAGCTGTGGGGGACCCCAGTGAGGCCCCTCATCGAACTGATTGCCCAGAGGCATGCTTTGATTGGGTTCTGAGTGTTTTCACTTCCCTTCCTTCCTGTCTGTCCCTGGAGCCTGATTCTCCAGCTTTCCTGGAGATTGCACGAGTGATCCAGGATCTTCCTGATAAATCTCATTCCTTTGAAAATCAAAACCAGTTTTGGTCGCTTGCCCTAGAGACCCTAACTGACACACCCTTCCGAGTTCCCGGCTCCCTAAGAGTGTGGCTGAGGTCTCTCTAACAGCCAGGGGGAGGCGTGTGGAAGCGTCAGTTGTGGTGGGGGACCTGGGGGGTGTCTGTGCCTACACCTGTCATCTCAGGTTGAGAAAAGGGGCGCTGTGGAGTGTGCGTTGTGAAAGCAGGGTTTCCTCCGTCATTACCCTCTGCTTCCCCGGCTGTCCAGGAAGTTCATCTGGCTGTCCTTAAGATGCCACTGTTGCTCTTCTGCCTGCAGAACTGAGCTCCTCACAGAGGCTGTTGCTGAACATTCTTGCTCTGGAAATGGCACTAGAAACCCTCCCGGGGCTGGAGGTGATGTGTCTTTGACTCTTTATACTCTCTTGGTCTCCTTTTCCTCCCCCCCGCCCATCAAGGCCCCCCACTTCCCTTCTTCTTCCGCCTTTTTTTGTTTTTTGGCCTCTCAAAACCAGGATGGGGGCTGAAAGCTCACCTCCAGCAGCTGGAAAGGCAAATACTGGGCCCACAGAGGCAGAGATGAGAAACGAGGCTTTTTTTGTTTTGCTCAAGGAGGTACATGAGCAAAGGGCACTTCTGAGTTTGATTGCCATCATTTTGTTTTGGTTTAGGGCAGTGTGTGTGTGTGTGTGTGTGTCTGTGTGTGTGCGTGCGCACACACACAGGTGTGTTGAGGTGGGGGAGGGTGTCTGGGTGTCATTTTCTTCTTTTCACCTTAAATCTTTAGGAGTAGGAAACATCAGGGGCACCTGGGTGGCTCAGTCAGTTGAGCGTCCGACTTCAGCTCAGGTCATGATCTCACGGTTCGTGGGTTCAAGTCCCGTATCGGGCTCTGTGCTGACAGCTCAGACAGAGCCTGGGGCCTGCTTCAGATTCTGTGTCTTCCTCTCTCTCTGACCCTCCCCTGCTTGTGCTCTTTCTCAAAAATAAATAAAAAACATAAAAAAAAAAAAAGAATAGGAAACATCCAGTGTTTCTATTCAAGAGATTACATCTAGATCATCCTGGGTCTCTTGAGTCCAAACCCCAGCATCATGCTAGTTCGAATAGCTGTGATTTCAAGCACCATCCAGTCTTGTGATCTTTAATAGCAACAATAAGCCTATGGCGTTAGTGGCCTTTCGCTCCTCTGATAGATAAAGCCAGGTTCGGCGGAACCCAAGCAACCTGCCTGAGGTGACACAGCCTGTTTGTTTATACATCCCAGCAGCCTGGCTCTCAAGTCCTTGATCTTTCTAGTTTGTCACACTGTTAGCTTCAAAGAAAATTTCAGAACATCAAGAAGCAGCTGGGCCAAACCACTCTGAGCCCCATTCAGGGGGTGCCCACACTGCGTCCTCTCTGTGGCCGGGAGGCGGGTCTCTGCCACTGTCTGGGCATCCAGGACCTGAGCTGGAGCACATCGCCAGCGACGCGGGGGTGGGTGGCACAAGCGGGGCTCAGGCCTGGTAGCCAAGTATCTGCGCTGGAAGGCTCACTTTCAAAACCCGGACACGTTCTGAGCCGTTGGATTTCTCTGGACCTGTTGGTGCTCCAGTCTCACTCAGATGGGTGAGGGGCAGGGTCCTCCTTCCTTCTTATTTATGTTACTAATGTTCATTTATTCGTTTTGAGAGAGAGAGAAGGAGCACAGGTCGGGGAGGAGCAGAGAGGGAGAAAGGGTCCCAAGCAGACTATGTGCTGTCAGTGCTGAGCCAGACGCAGGGCTGGACCTCACAAACCATGAGATCATGACCTGCGCTGAAACCAAGAGTCAGATGCTTGCCCGACTGAGCCACTTAGGCACCCCTCTCTTTACTTTGCAATAGAAATATAGAAAGCAAGGCAGCATAATGCCAAAAATATAGGGTTCTTAGCTGCTCTCCTTCCCTGATGCCGTGTGTGGTCTCGCATCCGACAGGGGCCCAGAGACCTCGGCCCCCAGGCCAAACAACTGAATAATATTTGCAAGATGAATGAGTAGAGCCGTGCACACACGTCACAGAATCACAAAGCATCTGCTCAGGGGTTGCCTGGGGAAAGGCGAAAGGACCTTTTACCATCAATTGCCTAAGTCGGTTCTCAGGTTCTCACCCACACCACACCCCTCGCTAACTGGTGTCCTTTCCCTCCCTTGCACGGTGCTGGGTGGCTCCGCCTGGGGGCATGTCAGTGTTCAGTCTGAAGAGTGAACTGCAGAATACTGTCCCGGTGTGATGGCGTCAGAGGGAGGGCACGCTCTCACACGAGTTGGGGTGGGATGGGGGCTGGGCGCCCCCAGAGGAGAAAGAACACGTGGAAGATGCAGGCTTACCTGGGAACATTAACGTGAGCTTGACTCTGGCTGAGCTAGAAGAGATGGAAAAGGAGAAAGCAAGGAGAGGCACTCCCAGCAGATTAGCAGACGGGGGAGAAAGGAGAGGGCAATTTGATCCGGTGAAATACACACCGTGTTGTTAAAAGGAATGTCAGGGGCTTGGAAGGAAGGTTGGATTCCACACCTGAGTCCTGGTGGGATTCAGACGTTTGGGGTTTATTCTGGGCTGAGATACCAGTGGGATGGCGAGCCTAATGGAGTCGGCCCGACGGCTTATTTTTATAGCTGTGTGTATCCACTGGAGTCCGCTGGGGCTGACGTTTGTGGTAGACGGGGTGCTTATTTGACTCAACTGTTTGCAGATTCCTGAGACTCCGCCTTCAACAAATAGCCAGGCTGGCATCGCACCTGATGAAAGAGGCTGAACGTCCAGGGTACACACGTTCTCAGTACCTTGACTAAACCATGGTGATAGGTGATGCAGAGTTCACGCTCTAAATGTTATGTCCTTGATTGGTGTGTAATTGAGTACTTACTAAGTTGTTTGTTTATTTGTCTATTTATTTATTTATAGAGAGAGCCGCGGGCAGGGGAGACGGGCAGAAGGAGAGAGAGTGAAACTCCCAAGCAGGCTCCAGGCTTAAGCGCAGAGTCTAATGAGGGGCTCAGTCCCACGACCCTGGGATCATGACCCGAGCCAACATCAAGAGTTGGACCCTCAACCAGCTGAGCCACCCAGGCGTCCTGAGTAGCTACTGTGTTCACTAGCCCTGTGCTGGAGAAAATACAAAGGGTATTTGACTAACAGTGACTCTGGGGGCGCTGGGTGGCTCAGTTGGTTGAGCGTCCGATGCTTGATTTCAGCGCAGGTCATGATCTCACGGTTTGTGAGAGCGAGCCCCACGTCAGGTTCTGAGGTGACAGCACAGAGCCTCCTTGGGATTCTCTCTGTCTGTGTCTTTCTCTGCCCCTCCCCTGCTCACAGATGCACTCCCCCCCCCTCTCTCTCTTTCTCTCTCTCAAAATAAATAAACCTAAGAAGTCAGTGACTCTGTAACAAGCTCAGACTTCAGGTCCCATAGGCAGCCTTTCCCTTCCCCACCACTCCACGCTAGCTGGTGAGCCTTTCTTATATGTATTGAGAAAATCAAAGTGATAAGACACGAACATCCTCACGTTAAATCTGCTGTACCCTACCAACCGGCCCGAATATAAACTTAGACCTCCCGCCTTCTCCCTCATCACAGAGAGCAAAGTGCCCCTGCCCCCTTGACCTCTCCACTTGACCTCTGGATCTCACCCTCCGCCTCTCAAAGGCTTCCCCTCCTTCTCTCTCCTGTATGAGGAGAGAAGGTTCTGGACGGGTCAGGCGGATCCTTCCTTGACAGGCATTCTCTGCTGTTTGAAAGTTCGCAGAAGGCCCCTTCGCTTTTAAGGAAGACCTCCCTGCACACCATTTTCACTAACTGAAAGAAATTCGAGGAGGATTTTCACTTTTACAGGAAACAGGTTAGAAGTGCCAACAGTGTCCAGCGTTAGCTTTACAGAAGCCCGGCCCCTCTGGAGGCAGCGCACCTGAGCGGCGACAGGGCGGTCCAGCCCCTTCCAGGGACCCTGCTCAACATCCCTGCATCCGGCTGGCTCCACAGCTTTGGCCTGTGTGAGCATCCAGGCTGTGTCTCCACTGGTTTCGTGTGTCCATTTAGCGAGATGTGTCCTAAGGTATCAGAAAAAACTAAGGTGTTTTTTGCATTAGTGGTAATTGCTTCTCTGCTCTGCACCATTTCGGCCATAAAAGTTTCTGTAGGAACTCTGTCCTTTCAGATAGTGGTGGGGGGGGTGTGGGGGAACCTGGATCTTAAAAATAGCCCCTGGTTCTCCTACCTTATAAACGTAGTGATCCTGGGGCGCCTGGGTGGCTCAGTAGGTTGAGCATCCGACTTCGGCTCAGGTCATGATCTCGCGGTTTGTGGGTTCGAGGCCTGCGTCGGGCTCTGTGCTGACAGCTCGGAGCCTGCAGCCTGCTTCGGATTCTGTGTCTCCCTCTCTGCCCCTCCCCTGCTCGTGCTGTCTCTCTGTTTCTCAAAACTAAATAAATAAATAATAAACATCGTGCTCCTTCGTCTGCACGCCTCCTAGCAGCCCCCGGCCCCTTCTCGTCTCCTCACCTGGACGAGAGGTCTCCAGTCACCTCCCGGTGTCCTGCTCAGCTCCGCCTGTCAGCCTCTCGCATCCCTGCTCTGTCCAGTGCAAGGCCCTTCCTGGGCTTTCCAGCACAGCTGACCTGCGGCTCGGGGACAGTTGCCTCTCGGCTTCTGCGACACGCCCCAGGGCCTTCCCTCCCACCGCACAGGGCACTTCTCCATCATTTCCGCTGCGCTTGACTTCTGACCTCAGCCGGGCCCAGCTCCAGCCTTAGCACCGGTCCCTTCTCGCTCTGCATTCCCTGTCCAGGCACTCCCCTCGCAGCCATGAGGGTCACAGGGTCACCGTGGCAGGCCGTGTGGGAATTGTGCCGGTGTCGAAACAGAGAGCAGGGAGCAGATATCTGCAGGGGACGCCTGTGTTTGTGACTTCAGCCGGGCTTTTGCAGACCCCCTCGCTGCCTCCTAGTAATCTCCACTTGGTTGCCTAAAAGACGCCTCAGACTTAACACATCCGCACTAATAACCTCTCCCTGCCGCCCATCCCGCACTCTCCCCTGGGCACCCCCGTCTCAGGGATCACACCGCCCAGTTACTCAGGGCTAGAAATCCAGAATCATCCTCAACCCCTCCCTCCCTGCTCACCATCCACACCCCATCCATTTACAAACCCTATGGATTCTTCCTCCCAAGTAGGAGTTGATGCGGTTTTGTTAGAAAGACCAGAGTCCATGGGCTCTGCGCGCTCTGTGGTCTCTGTCACCATTCAGCAAGGCCACAGTAGCAGGGGATTAGGAATACAGAAGATGTGAATCAGTGGGCATGGCGATGTGCCCGAAGCACTTTATTTACAAAACTAGGTAGAGCGCCCATCTCTGGCCCATGGATCACAGCTTGCTGATCCCTGATGGGCAGCTGATCCCTGTCCTTCCCCTCCACCGTCCATCATGATGCATCCGCTGCTTCAGACCTCTCATGGGCTGAGACAAACTCCCATCAAAGACCAAAAAGGCCCTGCAGGCCTAACAGGTCTCAGCCCTCATTCCTCCCTCACCAGCCTTCTGTTTCATAAACAGGGCATGGCTCACTCCTCCCCAAGGACTTCCCTCTGGCTGTTTCTTTTACCAGATCTTCACAGGCTGGTTGCCTCCTCTGAGAAGCCCGCCTGGGCCGCCTTCATCTAAAGTAGGAAGAGTTAGGGGCGCCTGGCTGGCTCAGTCCACTGAGCGTTTGGCTTCGGCTCAGGTCATGATCTCACCGTCTGTGAGGTCAAGCCCAGCATCGGGCTCTGAGCTGTCAGCAGCTGGAGCCTGCTTTGGATTCTGTGTCTCCCTCTCTGTCCCTCCCCTCTTGTGGTCTGTGTCTCTCTCTCAAATATAAACAAACCTTAAAAAAATAAAGTAGGAAGAGGTAACGCTTAGGAGGGGCTCGCTGTATGCAGCCGCTGTTACAGACTCTGACTATGAACTAACTACTTTACTTTATTCTCCAAATTTTCCACATTCATAAAATGCTCTGCCCTGGACCCTGTTCTCCTGCCTACCTTGTGGAGGAGGAGACTGGGGCCGAGGGAGAGTCTGTACTTTGCCCCCGGTCATTTAGGAAGGAGCAGAGCTGAGATACAAACCAGCTCTGGGGCCCGTGTGCTCGGCCACCCTCCTCCCTGTCCGTGTATTTATATCAGCGCATCTGTCACTATGGTGTGAGTTCGCGTCCCTCTATTTGTGTGTGTGTGTGTTGAGTGTCTCCCCTACAACAAGGCAGGGGACTTGGCCTGACTTTGTCTCACTGAATCCCTAGCTTCCGGAATAGTGTCCAGCAACACAGGAGACACGATGTTTTTAGTATACGGATGATCATTTAACCTGGTAATAAATTACTTTGTTAGCCTGCTAACACATCGATAAGTAGTCAGAGAACACCTTACCTTAGAATTCCTCCGAAAGAAAGAAAATAATCAGATTTCCTCGAATTTCAGGGATATGGAACGAATTCATCTTCTGATCCGTCCTCCCTTCTCCACCTCCCCCCTACTCAAGTTATGATGTGAACTCTCTGCATTTCTGAATGTTACTTGTGGAATTAGAAAAAAACAAAAACAAAGAAAAAAAAACTCCGGTCCGTTCTAACCATTGTGTTCCCTTATCTCGCCGCTTTGGGGCTGCATGTGTGCTCACACAGGTTGAGACTCTAGGACAGATACCGAGGGTCCGCAGGAGTTCAAGGGGAAGCGGTCACTGCCAGCCTGCTTGATATCTTCAGCCTGAAGACAGAGATCTGAAAGAAAAGCTGTTTCGTCAGGGTACTGGTGCCCTCGCCTTTCCTGGCAAGAGCAGTAGCCTCCCAGGCATCCATAGCTGCCACCCTCGAAGGTTCGGCCGTGGGGATGCAGTCTGGTGGCATATCTCCCCCTTGGGTTCAACCAGAGAAATAGCTTGAGGGGAAGCAGTTTCCAGCCTGACTTTCCTCCAGATGGGCGGGATCACGCCCCGTCTTGGGATTCACACAGCCTCAACTTGTAAGTATCAGTGGACGTCAGCTTAGTTCATTTCAAGTTCAAGGACTCAGGCAGGGGGAAAGCAGACCTCCGAGGAGACTGCAGAGCCGTAGCAGGAGCGATGCTTGTGGGAAACTGCTAGGTTCTACCTCTCCTGAGTTGTGGTGCTTGCCTGTATGTGTGTGTGTGTGTGTGTGTGTGTGTTGTGTTTTGCTCGAGTTCTACCAGGGAAATCAGAAACATCAGCCCTGCTTGGCCCCAGCCTGGATGGTAAATGACTCTGGATCCGGAGATACGAGAAAATGTGAAGTTTGGGTATTTGCAAATATAGTTGGGGAGCAAATGCAAACAAGTGGTTAAGACACACAGAATACCACACTAGGTGGGGATCGCGGAAGATACGACTTGACCTTCACATTGGACAAGTTGTGCAGATGAGTTGGTATCTGGCAGAGGGAGACCTTGACGCTGTACTCTGCAGTGCGAGTGTCCCACACAGAGTTAAACCTCTGGGAGCTGACCACCTTGAGTCCTATGTGGATGGAACGTGGACCCTGGACCCCTTTGGCAGCATCGAAGCCATCCAGTGGTTTTATTTTCTGAAAATCCAGTTTATCCTCTTAGGAATTAGGGAGTGCTCCTAGGGTCCCCAGGCCCCCTGCTGTGCCTGTGCCTAAGGTGGACATTTTACTGAACGCCCTCCAGCTACGCCAGTAGCCGGTGGGCCGCTTGGAGAGGGCTGGGACCCCATGCACTGGAGTGACGGTGACTGTCGTTCCCTCCCACCTGCCATCCCGTCCGTTCTGTGCCCCTCTCTGCTCTGTGCACCGCGGCGGACCTCTTCGGACCGCCTCCCTTGGCTTTCCTGCCCTGTGGCTCTGGTGGAGCTCAGCCACCGGGGGCGGTCACAGGGTCCGCCGTGACTCTGGTCCTCGCTGAGTGCCTGAGCCGCTACAGTTCCCGTTGAGTCCCACCTTCCCCCATGGCTGCGCCTCTCACTGGGCTCTGGTAACAGCATCCCCTCCCTCGTCCCTTCAGCTCGAGGACTGATAAAGGCTCCCACTCATGCTAGTGTCCGGGCGCCTCATCCGTCCCTTGCTGGTCTCCTTACACCCCCCCCCCCACAACTCTCTGTATGCAGCTCGCTCCGTACATTCGAGTTAAAACCCTTTGAGTGCGCCATCTGTTTCCAGCTGGGCAGAAGGTTACAGACCCCGGACCAACGGCACGATCCCCTCCTGGTTAGCACCAGACCCCAGGTGGGCCATGGTCTCAGCCTGGAGGGAAGACACAGAACTGACTCGGCAATTTGTAACATGCCATGAACTGCCAAGTTTCTAGAATGTCTCGGCAAGATGAGGTTCTGTTTAGGGAGGCAAGACGTTTCATCCCTGGTCCGTTCTGGAGGAGAGCAAAGTTTAGTTAGGCCTGGCCGTGCAGCAAAGGCCCGTCGCCAGAAAGGAACACTCCATGAGGACAAAAAGCATGTAGCACCTTATCAGCAGACACATAATGCATTTACTTTTCTGCCCTGGACTGGCTTTCCTCTTGCATCACATGCTTGGCTCTGTTAGAGCCAGCCAAGCTGTCCACTAATGGCAGGATTAGAAGCTACGGTTTAATATTAGCCAGTTTGCAAAACGGGTAGCTGTTTAACAACCAAAACGTTTTTTTGGTTGTTGTTTGTTTGTTTGTTTGTTTGTTTGTTTGCTGTGATTGAAGGTGAGGGAAACCTAATATTTACTGGGCACCTCTGTGTGCCTGATAATGTGATAGATTATTTAAAATATTTTCTTTCATCCAGTCCCTTACACAGCGTTCTGAGGTTTGTGGTGAAAATTTTCATCCTGTTTTGATGTTGAGTCAATGAAAAGAAGATGGGAAGGGGATAAAGAGTTCTTGGACTTAATAGTTAGAACACTGGCAATGTCCCAAGATCTGCCACGCCCTCAGGGCATTTTGAGAGCACCCTCTTCACCATCTGCTTTAGGCAGGCTCTAAACTCGGCCAGAATCCGGAAGGCATCAGACCGGGTCATCAAGCATCAGTCTGTGGACCAGATGGGACTCAGCCGTGGTTGTCTGATCTTAAGTTTTGTTTTCCTTTTGTTACCGAATGGCGGCTAAGACGTCTAGAAAACGTCTTGTAGGCTTTTCGTTGCTCTTGGAGTCAAAAAGAAAATTCTAGAATTCTACGCTTTCCGGTTCGGTGGTTCAGGAAACCTGGAAAGTACAGGTTATCTCGTGACCTGGGACCAAGGCCTGTTTTCCTGAACGCTCAGAGTCTTTTTCAGAGGCGAGGTCACACAGGTGGCCTAACGAACAAACTTGGGTCTGCGTCCCTCCCGTGGAGAGTATGATTTCACGTGAAGGAGGTTTATAGAACAGTACACTTGCGGAGGAAAAAAAAAGCAATACAGTCACTAAAAAGCAATGTTTGCTTCTTGCTTTCCAGTATTTGAGATCAATGAGAACAGCAAAGACAGAGGTCTGTTTATCTCACACACGGAGACACATACACACTCCCAGAAAGGGCTTATTTGAAGGCAAACGCAGTTTCAGCAACTTCATCTCCATACCGGACATGCATGAGTGGCATCGCAAGAGCAGCCACATCCACGCCACCACAAGAATGATGAAAACAGCCTGTGCGCACACCTTTGTCCTGTCAGAGCCATCAGCCACACCATGGCATTGACCCGGGTTTTGCAGCTGGGCTGCCCAACGCTTTTATTCGGCTGTCCCAGGTTTCCCTGTGTCCAGAGCACGGAAGGAGAAAGAAAACTCCCATCAGCCTTCACAGATGGGTAGGAGGGGCTCAAAGGCTCGAGTTTCATGACATCCACCACCTTCGGGAAAGGGGGTGGCAGCAGCAATGTCAGCACCGCTCAGAAGAGCAGAGGGGGTGACAGGCAGTGTGAGTGCCCTGTACGAAGAGCTTTCAGTCTCCGCTGGTAACAACTGATCCGCCGCTTGTAAAAACCCTCCATTGGTCAATGGCGAGTGACGGGCCGATGGTGCAGTGGGGAGTAAGTTGCTTCAGGACACACATGGTCCTCGGACACGTTGTCAACGTCAACCCCGTGCTCTGTTCTTTCTTGCAGAGATGCTTCTCAGGCCATCGGAAACTGGAATGGAGATTTTTTTTTCCCCCAGAAGAAAAAGTTTTCAAATTATTCAGAAGAGTCGGGTTGTCTACTTCGGCTAATATCACCAGGTAGGCCGAGCGTGGAGGCTGCTCACGGCCTCTGGTCGTGTGGCCGGGCTGGCCAATGTCCTCCGGACAGACGGGAAAGCAGCCTTCCTTAGTGGGGTGTCCTAACCAGGAACTGTTTTCTCCTGCTCAGCTGTGTAGTGAATGGCTTCCGCCTGAGGCCACGCCACCCCCAGAAGCCGGGGAGGTGGGGAAAGATTGTGGCCTGGCTCTGTGTCATTCACCCATAGACGCACCAATGCATCTCCTGACTATTTCCTTCAGAGTCCGTTCTCACTCTCTCGTTTTATGAACACCAAGGTCTTTCTAGTGTTTAAAAGTGGACATTGGGCGAATGGGTGGCTCAGTCGGTTGAACGTCTGACGTCGGCTCAGGTCGTGATCTCACAGTGTGTGAGTTCGAGTCCCGCCTTGGGCTCTGTGCTGACAGTGCGGAGCCTGCTTGGGATTCTCTTTTCCCCTCTCTCACTGCCTCTCCACTGCTCTCTCTCAAATAAATAAATGAACTTAAAAAAAAAAGGTAGACATTGTGGAATTCTCAAGAGAAGGCATTTTTAAAATGTCAATATATATACATTTCAATAATTAGAGGACACTGTTTTGAAAGATAGGTGGAGGAAACAGGATTTTAGAGAGGTGTCTGCACCCCCGTGTTCGCTGCAGCATTATTTATTGTCGCCAAGATGCAAAAACAACATGGACGGGACTTGAGGGCATTATGCTAAGTGAAATAAGTCAGAGAAAGATATATACTATATGATTTCGCTTACCTGTGGAATCTGAAACAAAAACCCATGTACACAAACAAATAAAAATAAAACAAACTGAAGAATAAAAACTCTGATGAGCTAACATTTTTAAATGTGAGGCTCCCGGCTCAAAGACACCCTCTTTTTTTATTTTTTTATTTTTTAATGTTTTTTATTTATTTTTGAGAGACAGAGAGAGACAACACAGGCAGGGAAGGGTCAGAGAGAGAGAGAGGAAGACCTAGAATCTGAAGCAGGCTCCAGGCTCTGAGCTAGCTGTCAGCACAGAGCCCGATGCGGGGCTCAAACCCATGAACCGTGAGATCATGACCTGAGCTGAACTGACTGAGCCACCCAGGTGCCCTGCCCCGTCTCCTTTCTTGATGCTACCAGAGTACCTGGACCTCGGCTGACCGTGGCATTCTTGAAGGTGAAACCCACCTCCGACAATGGGCCCTGTGGTGTGCCCCTTCAGTGCCCCGCTTTGGTTCTTCTCCAGCAACTAGGGTTGACTTCATTGATCCCGGAGGCAGTCACGAAGCCCTTGACATCCCAGATCCTCTCAACACCCATTTCCACGTTGTCCCAACAGCCCAGAACCATGTTGCTGATGGCAAACCAGATTTTGTATCTGCTCAGTTGGACCAGAAATGTTCTGTTCCACAGATGAGGAGGGATGGGTGTCCCTGACTTCAGGGACCACTCCCAGCAGTGGCCACATGCCACGTGGCTGAGGATATGACAAGCCCTTGGAGCTGGGAGAACATAAAAGGTGGTCATGCGGGGGTGCAGAGGAGGGGAAAGCAGCCCACCTGCCATCAGTTACTCCTAGAGCGAGCCTGCGGTAAATACTACCGTGCGCACCCACCTGGCAGTGTGGGAGAGCGCTGCTAACAAGCATTTGAGGTGAAGCCAAACACTGAGTCTTCATCCAGTCCGAGTCTTTGCTCCAGAAGCATCTAGATGGCAGATGGGCAGCACATCTGTCTTTCCCATCACACACTGGCAAGTACTTAGGCTAAGAGGAGGAGCTGACGGAAATGGACTGGATGGACAAGGGGGAAGACTTCTCTGATGTTGGAGAGTCCCTTTGGGGGGGTATACTCATGCCCAAGGAAGAGACTGCAGTTCATTTTCTCGGTAGCCAACCAACTCCACTTCCCCCAAAGTGTTCAACCTCAGATTTTTATTAAGAACCATGGAGGCACAAAGCTAGAGTCATCACAACGGTATGGTATCGGCATAAAAATAGACCCACAGATCAGTGGAACAGCATAGAGAGCCCATAGATAAACCCATACATATGTGGCCACTTAACCTATGACAGAGGAGCCAAGAGCAGATAACGGGGAGGGACAGTCTCTTCAGTACCTGATGTTCTGCTGGGAAAACTGAACAGCATCCTGCGAAAGAACGAAATTGGACCACTGTCTTACAGCACACGCAAAAATCAACTGAAAATGGATTATAGACCTAAAAGAAGACCGGAAACCATAGAGCTGGAAGAAAGCTTAGGCAGTAAGCTCCTTGATGTTGGTCTTGACAATGATTTGTTTGAATTTGACACCCAAAGCAAAAGCCCCCAAAGCAAAAATGAACTAATGGGATTATGTCAAGCTAAAAGGTTTCTGCAGAGCCAAGGACACCATCAACAAAGTGAAATGGCAGCCTACGGAAAGGGAGAAAACATTTGCAAATTGCATATTTGATAAGGGCTTAGTATCCAAAATATATCAAGACCTCCTACAACTTAATAATAATAAAAAATTTTGATTAGAAAAATGGGCAGAGGATCTGAACAGGTATTTTTCCAAAGAAGACATACAAGGAGGCAGCAGGAACATGAAACGGTGCTCACCACCACCAATCACCGGGGAAATGCAAATCAAAACCACAATGAGATACCAGCTCACGCTTGTCAGAATAGCCTATTATCCAAAAGCCAGGAAAGGAATATTGGCAAGGACGTGGAGGGAAGAGAGCCCTCTGCATGCTTGCTAGGAACGGAAGTTGGCGCAGTCCCTGTGGAAAACACTACGGAGGTTCTGGAAAAAATTAAAAATAGAGGGTGCCCGGGTGGCTCAGTCAGTTAAGTGTCTGACTCTTGGTTTCGGCTCAGGTCATGATCTCACGCTTTATGAGTTTGAGACCTGCATTGGGCTCTGCACTGACCGTGTGGAGCCTGCTTGGGATTCTCTCTCTCCCTCTCTCTCTGCCCTCCTCTGCTCACTCTTTCTCCAAAAAAAAAAAAAAAAAAAAAAAAATAGAGCTATCGTATGCTCCAGCCATCTGACTGCAGAGTATCCATCCAAAGGAAAGGAAAACAGGATTTCAAAGAGGTTCCTGCACCCCCGTGTCCACTGCAGCATTATTTATGGTCCCCCAAATATGAAACAACATGGATGGGCCTTGAGGGCATTATGCTAAGTGACATAGTCAGAGGAAAATAAATACTATATGATTTCACTTATATGTGGAATTGGAAACAAAAAAAGTCCATGCACATAAAAAAATAAAAATCAGACAAAAAAACACAAAAACAAGCTCATGGATACACAATAGACTGGAGGTTGCCAGAGGCAGAAGATGGGGAGTGGGGGAAATGGACGAAGGGGTTCAAAAGATACAAATTTCTGGGGCACCTGGGGGGCTCAGTCAGTTGAGCGTCTGATTTCAGTTCAGGTCATGATCTCCTGGTCCGTAAGTTCGGGTCCCGCATTGGGCTCTGTGCTGACCGCTGAGCCTGGAGCCTTGCTTGGGATTCTGTGTCTCCCTCTCTCTCTGCCTCTCTCCCACTCATTCTCTCTCAAAAATGAATAAATGTTAAAAAAAAAGATACAAACTTCCATTATAAATAAGTCCAGGGGATGTAACGGACAGCATGGCCACTACAGTTAATAATGCCGTATTACTTATCTGAAAGCAGCTGAGAGTGAATTTTGAAAGTTCTCATCCCGCACACACAATTCTGTAACTACATATGATGACGGATACTAAGTAGACTCCCGAGGTGATCATTTCACATATGCAAATATCAGACCGGAACCAATACAATGTTGTATGGCGGTTACCCCTCAGCGAGAGGGAAAACGCAGCACGGGAGAAAGAACTGTGTGTTAGAGTGCTGTCCTCCATGAGGACCCATTTGAAAATATCTTGAATGATTTCTCTGCAAAGAGATTGCATGTTTTTTCTTATGCAAGAATATTGCTGTTAGCAGGACGTGCTTTACGTTGCTTACCCAGCGGGGATGGACTTTTCCCAGCTCCTCTACGGTTTTTGAAATTGAGGTGACCAGTTATTTGCAAGGACCACAGGCTGGGGCCAGGCGTGCACTCTGTGACGTGGCACGGAGTCGTTAGCTTATCCTCCACGTCCCCCTGGCCCCATAAAATAATGAGTGAATGTCCATAGACTTCCAATGAGTTAGTCAAATTACAGTTCTCTCCCTCCATTGAAGGCGTTGGAGAATCTCTGCATCGGAAGTCTTGCCCGAAAGATCCAGAAGGTGAACTGGGTGTGAGCATGCGTGCGTGCGCCACGGTGTGCCTCACATGCATGTGCATGTCTCCTTCACGTGTGAGCCACACGTGTGCCCCATTGTGTGGCCGTGTGCGCTGCATCACGGGTGTGTGTGTCCGAGTGCACAGGCTTGGCCCTTTGTGCTGAGAAGTAGGGTGTTGATGTTGTGCAAGACACACTTGGGTTTTTTCTTAAAAATAACACCCATGAGGGGGCGCCTGGGGCGTTCAGTCCATTAAGCGTTTGACTTCGGCTCAGGTCATGATCTCACAGCTCGGGGGTTCGAGCCCCGCATCGAGCTCTGTGCTGACAGCTCAGGGCCTGGAACCTGTCTTCTGATTCTGTGTCTCCCTCTCTCTCTGACCCTCCCCAGCTCATGCTCTGTCTCTGTCTCTGTCTCTCTCATAAATAAATAAACATGGGCACGGGAACGGGTGCCCCAGCCCTCAGTGAGGAAGGGGGAGCACGGCCCAGGAGTGCCATTGCTGCTCCTTCGAGGTTCCGTAGTGGTGGGTTGACAAGGTACCCCGTCAGGCAGTCCGGTAGAGATGACTGTGGGTCTCCCTCTTTTGAGACTAGCAATTTCCCTCAGGGCTCCCCGTTGGGCCATCTTGCGATTGCATCTTTTCCAGGACCTGGGTCGACCGTGTCTCCTTCGCAGGGCTGAGGCGATCTGATTTTGGTTCCACCTTTCCTTCTTTAGTGACTGCCCTGCAAAGGGACCTGCTCTATTGCTTGAGCAGTTGGAGGCCCCGGTCACTGAAGGACAGAGCGGGAGAGGCAGTGGGATGCCATTTCTGATCTCTCCCGGAGTAGGCCTTCGTCATGGTCCTTCACCGGCTCTCCTACTGGGACAGGGCGACTGCACGTGTGGCCAGTCCTCACAGGCACGGGGGCAGAAGTGAAGCACCTCTTTTCACCAGACCCCAGTTTCCTGGCAAAGAGATCTTCTTCTCTCCCTCCTCTGTCCCTTCGGAAAGGCCAGGAAAGAAGAGGGATGGAAAGCTAAAGGCATCTTCCCATCTCCATATAGATGTCCTCCCCACCCGCCTGAGACGGGGTCCTTGTGGTTGATTCTCACGCTGACAGTCTCCGTCCCCTGAACCCAGTGCGCAAGCTACGGCGTTTCATTTAACGTTATATCCACTTTTAGCCTCGGGAGAGTGGATTGTGTTGCAGTCAGCGTGGTTGAGTCTCGGTTCCTCTTGAACTGTGTTTGTAGCACGCCCCGGTGCACACAGCCTCGAAAGGGGATAAGGGAGGTGGTCAGCCCACGTCCGGTCACTGCCAAGTTCACAGAAGCAGGATTGGCATTGGGGGCAGGTGGTGTGAACACTTGCCCTGGAGTGGCTACTTCCAACCCTGACCATCTGCTGACGTGGGTAACAGACCCCCAGGAGGTCTTTAGCCATACGTGGAATATGGTCCCTGATGTCTCTTTTCCAGATGAGCTGCTGGAAAGGGATTTTGAGACGCCACCTATGGGAATGTTCCGAGAAATTCCCATGTCAGGAGCAGGACAACACTGAGGTGAAGGTTCGCTCTGACAGGACCTGTGATAGGAAATGTGGTGTTTCTGAATCTGGCAAAAATGGGGATCAGCCCGGTGGCCGATTAGCAGTTGTTACTTATAGAGCTCAATCCCGTGGCTTCCTCGCTGCCCGTGGTGATTTTTATGACAACACGCCTTCCAGAAACACTAATCAGACCTTCGCACCCATCTGTGGAGCCTTTTGATGATTCTCTCTTCACCTCCCTTCAACGAGACCAAAGTTCGCCTCTGCCTCCCATCGTCACTTTGCTGTCTTGACCGAACAGTCAACGTTTGGAGCCAATTAGCAACACGTATCTGGAGAGTCATTTCCTTCCTACCTCTCTCGGTGACCGGGTGACCGCTCGGTCTGCTTTCCCAGCACGGTGCCCCTCTCTGGGGCGGCTAAGCAAATAGACTCCAGTTTACGGCCAGCTCTGGGAGTCCCGCCCACCAGCCCACATGTTCTTCCCGGCATGCCCTTTGTGATAGATAAATAAATCCACACAAAAATGAAAAAGTGGTACAGTTTGAAGATGAGGCCATAGGAAAGGGAAAAACTGTGACCCAAAACTGCGTGCAGTAAAATCCCATGCTATTAAGGAAAGGTCAGCTACAAGTTCCCCTCAGGACTTCCTAGCAGTTACAAGTAATGAGCCATGATTTCAGGGCACCTGGGGGGCTCAATTAGTTAAGCAAGCGTCGGGCTTTGGCTCAGGTCATGATCTCTCACAGTGCATGGGTTCGAGCCCCGCATCGGGCTCTATGCTGATGGCTAGCTCAGAGTCTGGAGCCTGCTTCGGATTCTGTGTCTCCCTCTCTCTCTGACCCTCCCCTGCTCACTCTGTCTCTCTCTCAAAAAAAAAAAGTCATGATCTCTTCTCCTCCTTCCCCCTCCTCCTTCCCCTTCCCATGCCCCTCTCCCTCTCCTTCCTCCTCTTTCTCCCTCCTTCTTTCTCCTCCTCCTCCCCATCCCCTCCCAGTCCCTGTGCCCCTCCTCCTCCCCCTTCCTCTTCTTCTTCCCCCTTCTTCCAAAAACAGAGGAAAGAGATTCAGTGTCCTTCCACCTCTTTGTCCGCCTAGACTGTCCCAAGCTATGGCACGAAATCCACCAAAGTTTAAACTCCACATTCAATATTCCTCGACTCTCTGTGTTCCTGAAACACAAGTTAACCTCATCCGACACAGGCCACCGTGTCATATTACCTGTCTTGATACGTCTCTCTCACCAGGTCCGCTTGGGTTTAGCCAGCTCTTAACTACCCGTGCAAATGGGTTGGTTAAACAGTAGCTTGCATAATCCAAATGATCAGAGGCCCGAACATCAATGGAGCGCCTTACTTTTTGTTCCCTCCCAGCATCCCGCAGATTTATGTTCCTAATTAAATGCTGAGCTGAGACTAAGCTTGCATTTTTGGAATTAAAATCATGTTCACATCTAAATTAAACCGGTTATTGATTCCCTCTTTTGGAAGAAAGAAAACCACCAGAGAGCAAGTTATCCTTGAAAGAGAGATTTCAAAAAAATGGAGACTTCCTTTTCACAGAGTGGTACCCTGCCTGCTTGTTTGGACAGAATTATGGCTTCAGTCTTAGCATGGTCCTCCTGCTGACAAGCACCGGCTGTATACATGGATATGCATTTTGTTTCAAAACTGCCCTCGTGGAGGCAGCGTCCGATTGCAGGGGCCTGAGTGCTACAGGCTTAGTCTGCCTTCCCTGAAATTACTTCCACCAGCCATGGTCCCTCGGAATCACTTCCCTAAGTAAAAAAAATCAGCATTTATCCAAAGACCCTGGAAAGGCTCATATTATTCGTATTGGTAAAGCCGTATTTAAAGTATTTCCTTCCAAATCTCTGCTTATTTTTACGGTGGAGGAGGAGGAAGAAGAGGAGGAAGAGTCACCTTCTATCAGTCCTGGCTTCTAGGAAGTCCTGAGCAGAACTTATTGCCGATCTTTCCTTAAGTAATAGTGTGGGGTTTTCCTGCACGCACTTTTGAGTCACCGCTTTTCCTATAGTCTCGTCTTAGAATTGTGCCTCTTTTAATTTTGGCATGGATTTACTTATCTATTGTAATATTACTGAACGCATTTTTCTAGGCCACAGCGAGTGCTTTCGGGAATGAGGTGGCATGAATAATAGATGCAGAATGAAGGCACATTAACAGCGACACCCCACAGGTGGTGGGGTTCTTAGTCACTCTGTCAAACGGGCCTTGCTTAGGGAGCCAGAAGAGAAAGGCTCAAAAAAAAAAAAAAAAAAAAGAGAAAGGCTCATTTTTAAATATGGTGAAATCCATATGTGAGACACTCAGGGAGTGAGGCGTTCACAGAAGCCCAGAGACGGTGGCATCCTTACAAACGCCCACGTGTTCTATGTCTTCATACCCTGGAAATTTTGCTCAGTGAAATGGGCATCCTCTCTTTTCTTACCGCTTGTATTCGGGCCCATTTACCATTTCAGGCACAGGGTCCGTGGCATTAAAGGTGGATGTTCAATTTGTATACGACGGGCGAGGAAGGTGGTACAGGCTTACCCCCAACACTCCTACCCAGGCACCCCCTATGTGCTACATTTTGGTTGGCTGGTGCGTGTCTGTTTTAGAAGCAGCATCCTTGGGTCTTTAGTGTGTTCTGTGATCTTCTTAGTGCCTAGCTTTGTATCAACTCCTTAAAAAAAAAATCCAAGGAGTCGTTAAATTATATTTCCATTTTCTTTCATGAGGAAGCCATGTCTGGCATTTTTCAAAGACAAATTTCATGGTTTCTCATAAAGGTATAATCTTGCTTTATTCTTATTCATTTATGTTCATGGTGGGGAAAATAAAATGGTTTCCTCCCAAGAATTACAGTCAACGTTTTGCCTATCGTGTTGGTGATTTTCTCCACCCTCCCCTTCCATGGCTCCCTAAGAAAGACCAAAGTAAATTAAGAAGGAAAAAAGGCAATCCTATAACAAAGCAATCTCTGTCTTGATAAATACAATAATCAATGACCCCAACCATTTGAGACCTTTTGGGTAAATGAATAATTCTTTGATGATCTCTAAGAAGAGAAAACACATGAATTTATCATCTGGGTCCTCAAATAGCTCCTCTTGCTTTCTTACTGTGATGTAACTTGCCCGAAATTAAGACAGCAAATCCCCAGGGAGCAGAGGTGGGTTCGAGAGGCTGGAAGCTTTAAGAAAAAGAATTACAAAAATACCTTCCTTTTACAATTTTTACAGAAACATTTGGTCATGTGACGATACTGCCCAAACAGGAGAGATCCCTGAAGCTTAATCTGTATTGGCTTCATGGGAAGCCTGCGTCCGTGGGCCCCGCATCGTAATGAATGTCCACCTCTACTATGCACACTTCAACTTGCTACTCATGTACTTGACCACAGGAAACATAGGTAATGACTGTACAGGGACTTAGAGAGGAATAGAATAGATACGTATAAATGTTAAGACCACAAGATTACATAGTAGGTTTTAAACACGCAGACATACTTCCGGTTTTTGTTGAGCTGCACCATTTCTACAGATCACGTAGAGAGGCATGATCTCTTCTTCTCCGGACTTGGAATTGTCTGCCTGCATTTCAATGTTCACTTAATGGGGGAGGTAATCAATTTAATACATTATCATTCACTCAGACAAGCAGACTCAAACAGTGTTCTCTGATTGGACTCATGCTGAGCAATTCCCTATTCTAAGAAGCCAGGTGTGACGGGCAAGAGGAAGGAGAGAGGCGTGGGGGCAGGGAGCGCATCGCCACTTTGGCAGAGCTTGGCATTTTATTTATTTATTTTTTTCAGGCAGTTCAGATACTGGTCTGGAGATCCCCATTGAGGAGGGTTCTCTGGGTCTCTGTGGTCTCATTCAGCCGGGATTTGTCCTGCTTACTGTCACTCCGTTCCCCGTCATCTGTGCCGCTCACCTTGACCAAGCAGAGGACGTTCTGGAAGCTCTTCTTGAAGTTGTCAGACAAGAAGGCGTACAGGATCGGGTTGGCGCAGCTGTTCGCATAGGTGAGGACCACCACAAAGTCAAACATGCCTTTAAGCGCTGGGGTGGGACTGATGGCCACGGACACGGAGGAGACATTGAAGATGTAGAAGGGGAGCCAGCAGAAGATGAAGACGGCCACTACTATGGACACCATCCGGGTGACCTTCTTCTCAGACTTTTTCCTCTTGGAGGAGCCCACGCGGATCCCAGAGGACTTCACCTTGATGATAATGAACAGGTAGCAAAGACAGATGATGGTGAGGGGCACCAGGAAGCCCAAGATGAAGGCGTAGATAATGAACCCTGTGTACCACGCCCCGGATTCACCCGGCCAGTTGATGGTACAGCTGCTTCTTCCCCACTGGTTGCTCCGAAGCCCAGCGTAGATCATGATAGGCAAGATGACCAGCAGAGAGACCCCCCACACAGCCACATTGACCATCTTGGCCGTGCGGGGCCTCCTCCACTTGGCTGACTTGATGGGGTGGACCACGGCCAGGTATCGATCGATGCTCATGACCGTCAAGCAGAAAATGCTGGTGAACTGATTGATGCCATCCACAGTCATGACCACCCGGCAGATGGCTTTGCCAAAGGGCCAGTGGACCAGAGCCACCTGCATGGCCAGGAAGGGCAGGCCCAGCATGAAGAGCTCATCCGCGATGGCCAGGTTGAGGATGTAGATGTTGGTGATGGTCTTCATCTTGGCATAGCGGAGGATGACGTAAATGACCAGTGTGTTGCCACACAGTCCGACGATGCAGACCACAAAGTATATGAACGTGAGGACTGCATTGCTGGTCAGATCATAGTATGGCTCTGTCTGGTTTGAGCCATTGGCAGCCACCACAGAGCCATTGAGGTCAAAGGGAGGGGAAAGCCAAGTGCGGCTCTCATTGAGTAGCTCATACTCCATATCCATGGCTGCCGTACACTCCTCTAGGCTAGTTCCAGCCAGCCAGGGCTCTTATTCTCACCGTAACGCGTCCTGGAGGCAAAGGATCCACTGTGACATCTGCAAGGGAAGAAGGAAGACGGATCCATCAGTCAGAGACTTACACTCACACCAGCTTTCTGGGTTTCTGGTTTACCCCCTCAGACATGCCCTGCGGTGGAAAAGTGTGTTTGCTTTCTGCCTCAGTGTTAGAACTTCCGGCCCATTCTCATCAGTGTGCAGACTTTTTGAGTTGTTTTTCCAGCTGGGGGAGGGGGTAGGGAGGGTTTGGGTTAAGTCATCATAATTGATCTTGTCATCTTTGGTGACGCACGTGTGGGAGATGGCTGACGCTGTTAAAAAAAAAAAAAAAGAATACTTTGATTCCTAATAAACTAACTGGTCCAGACTGTAAAAAGGCAGAACATGAAGCCCAGCCCCTGACTCAGAGGGGTCTGACACCGGCATTCTTGGCCTTTTCCCCGTGAGGACATCTCCGCTGACTTGCTGACCGCTTTGGAGTCTTTCCATTCTAAAAACCCCAAGTGGAAAAATCCCAGACTTTATTTTATTTTTTTAAATTTTTTTATGTCTTTATTTTATTTGAGAGAGAAAGAGACAGAGTGAGCAGGGCAGGGGCAGAGAGAGAGAAACACAGAATCTGACACAGGCTCCAGGCTCCAGCCTGACGTGGGGCTTGAACCCATGGACTGTGAGATCGTAACCTGAGCAGAAGTCAGACGCTCAACTGACTGAGCCACCCAGGTGCCCCAAAATCCCAGACTTAAAGGTGAAACAATGTTGTAAATGTTGGTGATGGTTCCACCATGAAGCCTGTGTGACCGTGTGCCACTTAACCACGCTCACCCCGACTCTCATTTGTTAAAACGGGGGCATCACGGGGCACCTGGGTGGCTCAGTTGGTTAAATGTCCAACTCTTGACTTGGGCTCAGCTCATGATCTCACGGTTTATGGGACTGAGCCCCGCGTGGGGGTCTGTGCTGACAGCACAGAGCCTGCTTAGGATTCTCTCTCTCCCTCTCTCTCTGCCCCTCCCCTGCTTTTTCTCCCTCTCTCAAAATAAATAAATAAATATTTTTTAAAATGAGGGCACCATGAAGGTTAAGGGACGAAATGTATGTGGAAATGCCTGGCATTGTGCTGAGCTCGTAATCAGAACTAAGAAGAAATCTCACCTTTTCCCTTTTTGCCTCTACCATCTCAGCTCTAATTTATTGAAATCTGCTCACATAATGAACACATTTATTGTCTTAACTATTAAAAATAAGAATCTGGCTTCCTTTTATATTTAAAATGCACATTTTAGTTTAGTTTGTTTCTTCTGTTTTCTTTTCTCCATGACCCAGTGCTTGACCTCCGCATGCCTCTCAGAGTCCCTTAGGGGGGAGTTTCTGCTCCAGAATGCTCTCTTCTAACACTCTAGCTCCAGCGGATTTGCCAGGGATTGCCCCCCACCCCTCATTAAGGGGGCAGACAGGAGCCAGGGAGGCAGGTTCATTCACAGAAGTGCATTCCAAACACTTCCTGGCTCATTCACACTCACTACCCCCTTGATCTTCCCCACCATCCTATGAAGTAGGGTAACCATGCCCATTTTACAGATGAGAAACCGAGGCTAAGGGAGCTGAAGTAATTTGCTCCCACTCCCTTGTATATAACTGGTGGAGCTGAGATTTAAACACAAGACACTCGACTCTTCTGCGCTTTTCACAGCATCCTATCTGCTGCTCGGTGGACTGGAAAACTAGTGGCTGATAATTGGGCGTTGGTTTAAAACAGCTGACTCCCCCGTTAGCGCTCAGAAAATAATTGTAACTCCACCGGCTTGGCCCAAGACATAAAACAATAGCCTGTCACATAATTAGGTGATTTATCTGCTGTCATGCAAAAACCAGTGCTGGGGTGGGGGCTTCTTTGTTCGTCACTCCAGGGATCTAGGAATAAAGGAGACAGGGCTGGTGCCCTCTGGGAGGTGGTAATTTAGGAGCGGAGGCAAGGAAGCCAACTCCTATAGGGTGTGAATTGCATGGAGAAATGAACAAAGGACTTGAGAAGGTCTTCCTCTCCCCAAGGATTCAGAATAGCCTTCAGAAGAGGAATGTTTGGGCTGGGTCTTGAATATGTGAGGTGTGAAGTAGGGAGGGCAGGAAGGAGGTCATTACAGGAAGAGAAGATGGTGAAAGGCTGGTGGGCCCAGCACACAGTGGGACTAATTCACTTGGCAGACGCCTCTCTCCTGAGCAGGGCACTTTTCCTGGTGTCTGAGTGAAGATTGGAGATTGCTCCTTTCTGCTCAGAGAGACCGCTAATGAGCTATAGGGGTTTAGCCAGCAACAAGTTCTAGAGAATTCTTGCCCACCTTTGCCTCTGATTCATTCTGCAATGCCAGGCGCCTTGTTTACCCTCTCTATGCTAATTTCCCTATCGTGCAACTGTCTGTAATATGGGGTCTGGGCTTTGTGGCTGACCTTTCTGCAAAGTACTTTGGGGACCCAGGATTTAATGTCTGCATTGGGCAAAAAGCATAAACTGGCAGCTCTTACAAACGGAAATGATAAAGAAACCATTTTGGATATCCCTGGATGAATTTGGGATGTTCCCACTATTATTCTAACTGTGTTATTAGTACTTTAATTCTACAGACCCAGAATCCTATTGAAGCCACCTGCTTTGGGGTGTGTATTAATCACTAGCACTTCCAGGGTCCCGTCTATGTAACATGCAAGGTCAAACCCCGATGTCTGGGTGAGCCTGAAGACCCCCGGCGGACAGAAGTGCTGTCTAGAGCTTTGGGGATAGAGATGACAGCGCCCTAGAGGGAGGGAGGGTCAAATGCTGGTCTCCAGCTCTAATTCTGCCTTTTTGGCTGGAGTCTCCCTCAGTGGGATGGAATCGCATAAGGTGAATGTCTTTCTGAAATAGGCTGAGAAGCAGCATTCCCTACTTGGGAGAGGGGCAGAGGTGGACGGCGTTCCGAGCGTGGGGAAGGCGGCAGTGGTCGTAAGCTGGGGAGCCGGTGCAGAGTGGGGAGGCTCCTCCAAGGAAGAAGTGAGTTTAAGTCACCGTGACTTTTATTATTTCATCAACAATGAAGTCAGCGGCCAGAGCTCTCCGAGTGACTTCTGCTTCATTTGGGTCCCAGTGAAAGTGGAATCCTGTGCCAGGCAATCAATACTTGTTGGATTGTGGTTAAGTTAAATGCACAAGGAAGTTTGGGCTTCTGCTTGCTTTATTTTTCCAGCCTAGGAGGTAGACACTAGAAATGGCTAGTTGTTGATTTCCTCTGAGACCTGGTCTGAGCTATGTTGGGGAGGAGGCTGAGGATGGTCAGGGGTACCCCTTCCCAGAGGCTAGGAATTGAGTGCAGGGATTGGGACCGGGCATCTGATTCTAAATCCTATTTGGCTTCAGCTTTCCCCTTCTCCCCAACATTCCACCCCAACCCCCCATTCATTCCTCACCATCACTTCCCCAGGGGCCAGCTAAACCCAAGGGGGCCTCCCACCAGCCAGAGCTCAACCCTGCCAGCAGGAGAGACAATATCCAGGTGCTGGCCACCGTGGCGCTAGAGCGCGCAAGAAAAGCCCAGGCCCCGCTGGCCAAAGGGCACTGGGGAGAGGTGAGACTCGGGACAGCCCACTTGGTTCCCCAGGCTGGCACAGAAAATCCTCATCACCCAGTTCCACGGCCCGCAGATCCAAGGGTTTCCTAAACAATCCTCTGCTATTTCCAGGAGGATGGTGGGGGAGACTAAAGACTGCTTGCCAGCACGACAGGGGGTGGCTGAAGCATTGGAGACGGCTGGCGGCTGGGAGCTGGTAACAGCCGCTTGGGGGCTTGGCCAGCCGGCCATGCAGGGGTTTGGTGTTTCTCAACAGGCAAACTGTCCTCTCCTCCCCGGTGCTGGGGAGGCAGTCCCTAGACCTCTTGGGATCTGTCTCCCAGGCGGGGTCTGTCTCCCAGGCGGGGAAAGGAAAATCAGAGAAGCCACCTCCTTTCTCTGCTCCACCACCTGCCCCTTACAGGCGTGGAGCTCGGACGCCCGCCCGCAGGAGCCCCCAGCAGCGACACCCTCCACCCCCGTCCCAGCCGGCCTCGCTCTCCTCGCGTGGGGGCTCTTCTGCAAGCGGCAGGGAGAGAAGTTGTCCCCTTCGCAGGACTGGACGAGGGCGCATGCCACGCACCAGCATTCGGTGGTGCGGACGCGTCCGACCCCGCACACACGACCCACAGCTCTCGCTCACGCCAGGGCACCCGCCTTCGTTCGCTGCCACCAAAATAGCCGCCCAAAAGGCACAAGGGCGGAGAACCACGCACCGGGACCTACTCTGGGGCACACGGAGGCGCGCACCAACACGCAGCGCAGATGCACCCAGGTGCCCAAGTGCGTCTGTGTGTGCGTGCGCGTCTCTCTCTCTCTGTCTGTCTGTCTCTCTCTCTCTTACACACACACAAGCACGCACACACGCCTCACCTTTGCTTTTCCGCTGCAATCCGCTAGCTCAGCTCGTGGCACCCAGCGACCGTCCCCAACCCCGCCGGGCGCCCGGGCGCGCAGCAGCTTGGCCGGCACCTGGAGCTCGGCGTCCTGCGCTGCCGGCTCCCGTCC